>NW_020200678.1:0-38244 GCF_001531365.2 Cynara cardunculus var. scolymus | reverse complement strand
TATCTTATTAGAAGGCTAAATCAAGAGTTCCTAGTTTAATCTTTGAGGGTTCATTGGGTGTGAACCACTTGAGGTGTTCTACTTTGGACACTTGCATCTCGGTGTGCGAGGATCTTCAAGTCCTTCAATTGGCTCGAGTAAAGAAGACAGCTAGACTATTAAAGGTCATTCTTATTCCCTTTCTTTTATTGTTGTGTTGCTTATAATCATTAGGCTAGCATCCTTTATAGGGTTTAGAGTGAATGCTTGCCATAGGAATTTTCGTGTGTTTATTTCCGCTGCCACATGTATGTTTGTATATTCCTATAGGGCTAGAAAACCCTTCAATTTCTTCTTTAAAACAGGGTTACTTTCCAGAACAGACAAATGTCACCATGTTTGGAAGTACCCAACACCCAGTTCCAAGCCAGAACAGACAAATGTCACAACGTCTGCGGGTAGGGGTGCTCACGGCACGGGTTGATCGGTTTGGAGCCGTTTTAACAACCCAACCCAATGTTAGCGGTTTGAAAATTTTCAACTCAACCCAACCCAAACAAAAGTTCAACCCAACCCAACCCAACCCGTTCGGGTTGATCGGGTTGTGTTTAAACAATGTAAAATCACATAAAAATAAAGAAAACTTTCTTTTGAAATACGACCGACCATTCAAGATAATATGCAAGTTCATCAAATATTTAGATATTACAATAAAAATGTTTAAACCAAATGATAATACATCAATCAATAACAATAGTTTTAGACGTTTCCAACCCCGATGTTTTCGCTTTCTTGACGTTGAGGTTGGTCATGTCATGATTGTCATCTACAATTCAAAACTAAAGTTAAGGTCGGGTTCATCGGGTTGTCGGGTTGGTCGGGTTTTTTTGGGCCTGACCCAATTCCAACCCAATAAGGTCGGGTTGACTAATTTTTTTATCGATCATGCATCGGGTTACCTCGGGTTGGGTTTTTTTTTTTTAATTCGGGTTGGGTTGGTCGGGTTCATTGGGTTCATCGGGTTCTTGAGCACCCCTATCTGCGGGAACTACCTCTTAAAACAAAGTTTCATTTTAGAACAGACTTACGTCACCACGTCTATTAAAAACATTTCCAAAATACAATTTCTGACCAAAACATACTTACTTTATCAAGTCTGGTAGAAACGTTATTTTTTTTCCATTTCAAAAGATATAAAATACCCCTTTTTACAATAACAAATTTAAACCCAAATAAAAGTTAATTGTGAGAATTCCCACTATCAAAAACTTAAATTAAACAATTAAGTTGTACGGACAGCTTGTGTCCGAACAAGCTCATCCGGCCAACACATGTCCGGATAAGACAGCCGGTCACTCTATCCGGACAACATAATTGTTAGGTCGAAGTCGCCTATCCAGACATCCTTCTCCGGCTAACACAAACACATAATTTAACCGGATAGCCTAATGTCTAGGTAAAATTTCCATAAATCAAAAGATGACCGGACAAGTCCTCATCGGACAACACTACGTCCGGGTACAAACTTCAACAGTTGGACTTCCCTTAATCCGGACAACATAGTGTCCGGATACTTTCTAATCCGATCAATACTAACAACACCCTATACCCTTCACCGGTTAAGACTTTGGCCAGTAAGGTCATTCTTCGGACATTACTTGTCCGGATAACCCCATCCGGACACTGAAGTTCCAACATGAACAAATATAACATATTCAAAATATACATCATCACTTCATAGATATAAAACTAGTAATCAAATCATATTCAAAGACTGTTTTTAATAAACACTCACCTTATGCAAATTTCAGAGGTTTGAAGATGAATAACAAATTACGAATCCAACTTCAGCTATCAGTCAGAATCTATAGAAGACTTTTTCTCTCAATTTTCTTTTCAAAAGTGGGAAGAAAACTTTGCCTTTCATCTTTTCCCTTCTATTTATACCTTTCCACATATGGAAAGACGGTTACACAACCCTCATGCATGCATATAATTTCATGCATACACACACATCTCATGCACACGCACACACATCGCATGCATACATACATAACATATAAACACATGTACCCACACATGCATTCACTTCATATCTTTTCATGCATAACATAAATATACCTTCCATGCATGGAAAAATAAACACACACTCACATATTAACTTCATGTAAGCATGTACCGAGATGATTAATTATAACAATTAATCAAATATTCATGTAATCACGTAATCAGGTAATCACATAACAATTACCTCAGGTGATAACTAGAACCTAGTTATCACAAAATAAACGCTTTTCAGCTCTTACTTAAAAAAAAGGTTTGAAAACAAAAACGTCTAACTGATTCAGAGTTAAGAGGTATTAAGTGATTTTTTTTCAAAAAACAAACAATCCCTTAACATTTTCTTTTTAACATAATTAACTAGATGAAACACTAAATGTAACCCATAGTTAGCGTTTCTGTATTTAATAAAGTTTAGAAACGTTATAGTTGGATGTAAACCATAAGGACCAAAATTGTACTTTACTCTTTGTATTAAGTGAAAATTGCACTAAAATGGAACCAATTTTCACCTGATTCCTATTTTGGGGAACCAACTTTCAAAATCGTCATTTTGGGGAACCAACTTGGACCTGATTCCTATTTTGGGGAACCAACTTTCAAAATCGTCATTTTGGGGAACCAACTTTCAAAATCGTCATTTTGGGGAACCAACTTGCACTTGATTCCTATTTTGGGGAATCAACTTGTAAAAAAATTATAGAAAAATGGGAAAATTACACCAAAATAGAACCAATTTTCAACTGATTCCTATTTTGGGGAACCAACTTTTAAAATCGTCATTTAAGGGTCTCTATCAAACTTTATGTTTATTTAAGGGTCTGGTTGATCTGTTGAACATGTAACATGTAATTTAAGGGACTCTATCAAAACATTTGGTTGGATTTGCCAAATTTGATTTAAACTTTAATATTGACATAGATTGGTTAGATATAAAAATCTTGAATGTGATATTTAATATTTATTTTTTATTGTATCAATTAATTTTTTTCTATTAAATTGATTTTTTATTGTATTAGTAAAAAACAATTTTTATCATGGTAATTTGGATTTTTTCCGAAAAAATCTTCAATTTGATATCTGAATTAAAAAAAAAGATTTGAAATGAAAAWTAGATTTTATTGCATTAATTTTTGAAAAAAACGAATTTTAGTTATTTTTTTATAATTATTTTGTAAGTTGGTTCTCTAAAATAAGAATCAGGTACAAATTGGTTCTTTAAAATAATTATTTTAAAGATTGATTTCCTAAAATAGGAATTAAGTGAAAGTTGGTGTCCAAAATAAAAATGAGGTGAAATGATCAGAATATCCGAATCATTCTTTTCTAGTGCCCTCGAGGCTCCATCTCACCACTTCATCTTCTCAAATGTTCTTGCAGTCAAATCGAAAAATTAAAAATCACCCACAATTCCCAATTTTCCATCTGGTAATTCTCCATTCTTGTTTTTCTTTCTGAACATTTGGATACAAATTCTGTATATAACTATGTGTTTTTGGATTTTCCTCTCACATCGATCACATCTCTTTTATTGTTCATCACGAAATCTTCACAAACCCTAACGATTGATAACGTGTACGTAAGTCTTTCTCTATAAATTTGGAATATTTGACCTGGTTTGTTCTTCATTTAAACGTATCTGGTAATTGTACATTATATTATTTCTCTATACACATCCGACAGTTTTTTCTGTTCAAATCTCTCGAACATTGTGATATGGTTTAGCGAATTGGGGATTGTGGGTGTTGATTCTGATTTCGAGGGTTTTGTGAAATTTGTTTTGGGACATACTGAATTATGTCACCTGCGGCTCCGATCGAGCCGGCGAAGAAGACATTACCGGAATCGTCATCGTCGGGAGAGTTGTCACCAGAGAGAGCTGATTTGGAGAAGTGTCGCCGTTTTGGGGACCTAAGAGGGGTTCAATGGCGTATAGATTTGGGGATTTTGCCTTCTTCTTCCTCTTCTTCCGTCAATGATCTTCGTCGTGTGACAGCCAATTGCCGTAGAAGGTATTGATTCTCTCCCTACACCTTTGTGTTCGATTATCCCCTGCCAATCAATTTGTCTCGAATTTAAGTTTTAAGTTATAGAGAATATTCATGTTTAATTGCTTATTCATGTTTTAGTTTTCCAACTGATGCCTGTGGTTTTTATATCCGGTTAAATATGATAACTTTGATTTGTTGCTTTTAATCTTTTATTACGTTCTATATTTTCCTGGATTTTGTTGGCGAGGTCTGTAGTTATTTCATTTGTTATTGGCGTCAGGATTGATGGATGTTGGGGTTTATTTTACTTTAGATGAACCAGGTTATCTCTGCTTTATCATTTTGTAAAGGAATTTTTTATTTTCTTGATTTATACAGAGTTTGGCAAGATTCAGTAGTAGGGTTTTGTAGGGTTTCAGGCAATGTTGTATAATCTCCAAGTTTCTGAAGCTAGTTAGGCTTGATGTTCTCTTAGTTATCCAGCATCTTTCTCTGGTTTTATGATTTTTAGGAGTAATATTTGATCTTAAAATATCTTACTTGAAATTAAATGTTGTATTTCAAGCTATGCTGCTTTAAGGAGGAGGCTCCTAATCAATCCTCATATTCCCAAGGATGGAAGCAATTTTCCTGATCTTGTCATGGACAATCCGCTATCGCAAAACCCTGGTATATATATTTCTTTACCTTTTATGCAGATCATTGACATTGTGTTTCTATTTTTTGGAACTTCAGAACTATACTTAGAGTTTGACCAGTAATTAGATTATTTGGTGGGCTTCACCCAATTTTCGCATTTACAAAGATTGCAATATAAGCAAACCCTGAAATCTTGAATAATGAAGCAAGAACTGCCTCATTCATCACCTGGCTTCTGATTATTTTCTAGTACTTGATCGTGCAATAATGTAATGCAGATAGCATGTGGGGCCGTTTTTTTCATAAAGCTGAGTTAGAGAAAATGGTTGACCAGGACTTGTCACGCTTGTATCCTGAACATGGTAGCTACTTCCAGACGCCTGGGTGCCAAGGCATGTTGAGACGGATTTTGTTGCTTTGGTGTATTAGACATCCAAACTATGGCTACCGGCAAGGTAATGTATTCTTTTGATTTGAATCGTCTCTTTCCTCTATTAAACTAGTTATGATAGAAGGTTAGTCAGGTTTAATCATTTAGGAATATGCATGGCTATAATGCAAAAAGCCAAAAATGCATGCTGTTGATGGGAGGATACCGTTACAACTTGGCTTAGAAACATATTTGAATCATTTAAACATAAAAAATAGAAAGCACACCATGTCATAAGTTGTGAAATAAAATGAGTTTTGGTTGTGTTTTGCTGACAATGAAAATAGAACTTGTTGCTATTATCCCCACATTGTGTGGCCGATACTAATTTCTGATCTTTTTATTTGTAAATGATGGATTGTTTGTTTATATATACGCTAGCACATTCATGAATTTAGTCCATTAGACTGCACTAATTTGTGCAGTTCTCTCTCCTGTAGGAAAATAATTCACCTGTCTCTCTCTCTCTAGTCTGATGTAGTGCCTTCTTTGGAGTTGATCATAGATGCATTTGGTGTCCGTTTGTTCATTCATTGTGTGTACAATTTGCGCTCTAATCTCTTCAACAAGATAAGTTTTTCATACGTTGAGATTTTGTTTAAGACGTTTTCAGATTCGGAAGAGTCTCAAAGTTGACTTCTTATGTAAATGTTTTTTTTTTTCTTGTTTACCTTAAGAAAAGAGGGGGGGGGGGGGGGGAGAGCGTGATGGCAGTGTTGGAAGAAAGATTAACACATAGATTTGGAACTTGGTAAAAAGAAAAATTAAGTCTGCACATTATACATAATATCATATTGCTAATTTTGATGTGGGTTTGTATCTGTATGCTTATTATTTTTATGTCATAAAGAATTTTAATTATGTTTTAAGAATGTTGTGTATATTAACTTATTTGCCACAACCTCTAAAAATTACCTCTAAGTTAAAAGGAATGTGTTTTACGAACAAATTTGTTCAAAATGGATTTTTGTGGCTTCAGAGTGAATCATAATGTGTTCTAGTCAGGTTTTGTTGGATGATTTGTCTCTTGTTTACTTTGCAGGGATGCATGAGCTTCTGGCTCCACTTCTATATGTTCTCCAGGCTGATTTAGAGCGTCTTTCTGAAGTGCGAAAACAATACCAAGATTACTTCACTGACAATTTTGATGGTCTATCATTTAATGAAACCGACTCTGCTTATAAATCTGATTTGGAAAAAGGTTCTCCACATATGGAAGATGCTATTAAAAACCAGAAGGACCAGGTTAAGGATAATTACCTTAACGAACTGGATCCTAAGATACAAACCATTATTTTGTTTAGCGATGCATATGGGGCAGAGGGGGAATTGGGTATCGTTTTATCCGAGAAATTTATGGAACACGATGCTTATTCTATGTTTGATGCTTTGATGAACGGAGATGGTGGTGCGGTTGCGATGGCAAATTTTTTCTCACATTCTCCTTTGAACGGACCACAAAACGGATTACCCCCTGTATTAGAAGCATCGTCTGCTTTGTACCACTTGCTCTCTATAGTTGATTTATCTTTATACACGCATCTTGTTGAGCTTGGAGTTGAACCACAGTACTTTGCTCTTCGCTGGTTAAGGGTTCTTTTCGGACGTGAGTTTGCCCTCGAGGACCTCTTAGTCATCTGGGATGAAATTTTTGCGCTTGATAACAGTAGATTAAGTGGAGGTTCTGAACATGAATCCGAAGTCAGCTATGGGGTCTTGAAATCGTCAAGAGGAGCCTTCATTTCAGCACTTGCTGTTTCAATGATACTCTATTTGCGATCTTCAGTTCTTGCAACCGAGAATGCTACTTCCTGCCTTCAAAGATTGCTGAACTTTCCAGAAGATGTCAGTCTTGCGAAACTGATCAAGAAAGCTAAATCCTTGATGACTCTTGCAATTGATGCTATTAACTCGAAACCAGTGGGGGTTAGAGGTCAAAGTCTTTCGTCTGATCTCGTTGCTCCTGGAAGTCCGCGCAGTTTGGTGCCAGAGAGCTATTGGGAAGAAAAGTGGAGGGTCTTGACCAAAGAAGAAGAACAACGAAGGCAAGCTACCCCACAAAAACTAGTTCAAAACCGCATTAAGGGTTGGTCAGAGAAAGTGAAGATGCGTTTATCAAGGACTGAATCTGCCTGTCTCCTTTCAAAGGTAAATCACAAAATTGTGGACCGTTCAAGATCACCCATTAGGAAAAACTTGCTGGATGATCTAGCCCATCAACTGGGCTCAGAAATAGATGAGAAATTAGCAAGTGAAGATGACTCTAAAGTGCGGTTTTCAAGCGTAAATGGAGGCAGTGAAGAGAATTCATCCATTTTCTCTGACCCTGTAAGCCCAAGATGCTTTGCTATTAATAATGATCATGGGAATGAGACCGAAAGAAGCAGTGTGGCATCCAATTCTTCAGTTATCGGGAACCACCCAGCAGCTCTGTATAGTGCTACTGAAGAAGTTGCTTCACCTTTACCAGTCTCGGATCCCCCCGAAGATATGTTGTTTAAGGAGGTGCAGAATGATTGTACTAAAGAAAGGGCGGTGACAAATTTGAGAGAGAGAAGACTTCTAGCCGGGAAGTTTCAGTGGTTATGGATGTTTGCAAAAACCGGGCCCGAGGGATCAGCGGAGAAAGGTGTATGTACATCTGAGTCTTCTATTTCACCCGTTACTGAATGTAATCAGAAAAACGCGGTGCCATCTTCTTCTACAACAGATGGGACCAGCAAACCTGAAGCTGTTGATCAGAATAATATGTCATCTTTGAAAGATGTTGCTCGTTCCATGCTAGAACATATTGAGGTATTACATACTTCCATTTAATGTTAACACTACAACATAATTGGCTTTATAGGACGCCAAAGATGTTTAGATGTCCTAATAGACTACTTTATAGGCTAAACTCTAAACTCTCTGTCATGCATGGATTTACAAGGCCCAAGCTCATCATCATGTTTAGATATTCTAGAATAATCTGGGTGGTAAGTAGTATAAAAGGTAGGGGAAGGGTGTAGAAGGGGGTATCGAGAAAATTAGTGAGTATCACTTTGGGAGAGTGCTAACCTCTCGAATGCTACTAATTCCTTGTTTACCTTTCAATTTAGAGCCGACTCATTTGCCTTCTGTGATCTGTTTGTTCATAGATTGATAGTTTGATTCATAACACTCTCCCCAACTAGGATTTGAATTTATGACCAGTCGGTTAACAGCCTACCGTTCTACCACTGAGCTACCTCAGAACAATGGACTTAAGGAAGCCAACTTGTTCTCTGGACCAACATATGACTGAACAAAGAGAGTCTGTCACCTTCACAGACACTGCGAAAGAGTTTATAGGACCAAACAATTATGCATTTCATATAAAGGTGTTACAATTAGGGCTGTAAACGAACCGAACGAACACGAACGGAGGCTTGTTCATGTTCGTTCGTTTAACTTAACCGAACAAACGAACGAACACGAACGGTAAACGAACGAAAATCTTTGTGTTCGTGTTTGTTCGTTAGAAATAAGGTGTGTTCGTGTTCGTTTATGTTCGTTCGTTAACATGCTAAACAAACGTAAACGAACGAACGGGCTAAACGAACATAAACGAACGGGCTAAACGAACATAAATATATATTACTTGAATTCAAAGTAAATAAATAAAAAATTGTATATTAAATTTAATATATAAACGAACATAAACGAACATAAACGAACGTAAACGAACGAACATAAACGAACATAAACGAACGTAAACGAACGATAAATGAACGAACGTAAACGAACGGTAAATGAACGAACGAGACTCTTGTTCATGTTCGTTCGTTTAACTAAACGAACACAAAAAATTGTTCATGTTCGTTCATTAATTAAATAAACGAACATAAACGAAATTCCCGCCGAACGGTTCACGAACGGTTCGCTGAACGTTCGGTTCGTTTACAGCCCTAGTTACAATAGGATGAAATGAAGTTTTTAGGACACTTTTGAAATAGATGTTATATTAGTTTTTTTTTTTATTAAGACACCATTGAAAAGTGTCATATGTACAAATATTTTTATTAGACATTTGTTTTTATAAGATGTGTTCTCAAATAATGACATAAAAAGACTAATATAGGACTCCTTATTTCAAAATTGTCCTAAAAACTTGTTAGGACGTCCAAATGGTTCATATCAACTTACTGTAACGTCTTTACATGACACAAGTGTTTGGGTCTATAAACTTAAGTCCTATAAAGAAGTCTATTGGAACATCCAGACTTTTTTATCGTTTGATGTTGTTATAGTGTAAGCAGGTCAAGATTGTTTTATCGTTTGATGTTGTCTTCTAATATGGTTTTGTTCTCGAATTCCTCTTGTATTACAGGTGATTGAATCTGTTCTCGAGCAACAAAAAGCTCAAACAGAACCTGTAGCAAAAATTGCTTTGGTAGGCCGAGGACAGATTACAGCCATGGCAGCTCTCAAAGAGCTTCGTAAGATTAGCAACCTTTTATCAGAAATGTGAGGTGATTTCTTCTTTACATATCGTATACATATATATTGTGATTATGATTTTTGAGAGTGCTCTAATAAACGAGTTTCTTCGTTTTGTCATGGCCTCCCTCGTAGTTTAGGTTACAAAATTTTTCCTCACAAAGGTTGATATGTAAATGTAAATATACTTGTATCATATTAATCGAGAAAATTGATTGGTCATACTTTTATCATATTTTCAGAAAGATAAATTCTCAACAGGTTATCAAGTTCCAAACACAGTTTAGATTAAACCACTCAAACAATCTCCGAAGTAGGATCTGGGGTTAGGATATATGGAGGAATTCCTTTTTACCCTAAGAGGTAGAGACTGTTTTAGTTAAACTCCTTCCCAAACCGTAACCCTATCCTGTCATGTTGCACACATCACTTTCGTCGAACCCACGTGTTGGTGTAAAAACACCAACTCTAGGTGTACATTCGACTCTGATTTGGTTTCTGGCCATGGCCGACTCATAAAGATGAAAATTATATCCATCTTCAGTATCACCATCTTTCAGGATTTCAATAATTTTGGAGGGTTTGGTCGTAAGCGACGTTCCATTCGGTAAGGGTGCGTTTATGGCGACAGCGAGGCAAAGTGGTGAAATAATTATGGAAGGTTTGAGGTTTTAGTTTCACATGATTAGCTTAGTATTTTTTCCATCTCCCTTGTTTTTGGTAGGACAAAAGATTATATTTTTGTCCCACTTGATCCTCTCCATTCCGGTCTAATTCTTGCGCCACACGTGGGACAATAAGTTTTTGTTTTGACTTGTCCAATCTGCCGTGCTACCAAATGCACCTAAAAAGCATACGCTTGCTCCAATGGCATGGTGTTTTAAGTGAACACCACTTCACGTTCTTTTGTTGAACATTTATTACGTTTGAAGAACATTCAATTAGGATCGGTTGAAATTTAGAAACTATGATACAAACAAGTGAACAACAGAGAAGAAAAGCAAACAATTGCATCATATAAGTCGTTGCTCTTTATGCCGTTACTAAATGTGAAGTCGAACTTTATCAAAGGCATGCTTTCCCGCCATCGTAAGTTTAGTCTGCAACTCCAGATATTCGCTATATTTCATCGGAAGATAGCCAGGGAGATTGTTTTCACCATCTACAAGCCTTGATGACGGACCAACGATGGTGTCAAGTGATGGGCCGTTGGGGTTCACAAGTGTGATCCTTTTGCGTTCATCCTTCACCACAGTTCGATGCAACTTACTCTTGTATTTTCCGTTGCTAAAAATCTGTCAAAATATTTTTATTGTCAAATTATCGTAGTCTTTCTCAAGAAACAATGTCGTGTTCATTTAGGGTGTGCTTGGTATACAGACGAGACTAGATTTGGACGGGACGAATAAGAAAGAGGTAGGCGAGTAAAAAAGTTGATAGGTTTTTGGGATTTAATTTGATATGAGTACTTTAGTAGTTTATCCATCTTGTTACATCTACCATATTTTTGTTCAACCTATTTTAGTGGGACAGACAAAATGCATCTTTGTCCCACTCAAAATCGTGTACCAGTATAATGTTTTTGTCAAACGTGACAAGTTTTGTATTGTCCCGTCTGGCATACCAAACACATACTTAGTTCCAACTTAATTACCTCGAGATGATCCGAATTGAGCACCAAGAACGCGTTTGGAACATCACTCATACTCACCCATTTCCCATTAAGAAGAACTTCAAGACCTGGAACACCGTTTTCGTAGAGCAGAGTCAGTAGTCCGTGGTCTGTATGCGGCATCAACCCTCGTGGAGTATCAAACTCTGCTAGAGAGGGATAGTAGTTGATCGCTAACAATTGAAATCCCGAGTCCAAGTTCAGTTCTTCGTACATGTACGATGCTTCAAACCCTAAACTCTCTGACACTCCTTTCACCAATTCCATCGCTACTGTTCTTGTCCTTTTGACATAGTACGATGCAAGTTCACTGGTGCAATCCATAGATCCAGTAAAAAATAAACCAAAAGAAACCAGTATATCTCACATGAAAATGTGGTCTTTGGGGTCTGGGGAGTAAGATGTATGCAAACCTGACCTCTACTGCAAGGGATAGACTTAGGGGTTTGTTTACTAAACACTTGCCACTTCTTACCGATTGAACAAAACATATAGTCTCTTACCGGGTAAGAGATGTTTACCTGATAAGAGATGATAATCTTACAAACAATCTTACCGTGTCATTTTTGTTAACCGAGAATCTTACACAGTAAGTGAGGGTGGTGACTTTTGCCCAATTAGGCGTACAATACGAGTGACACTTATACTATGCTATTTTGATGACCGGGAATTTTAACCGGTAAGATAAGTGAGGGTGGTGACTTTAACTCGATAAGCGCTTATGGTAAACAACCCCATGGAGCGGTTGTTTCCTTGTGAAAGAGTGTACCTGAAACCCGGAGGTTTATAAGGACAATGAAACTCGGGATGAACGATGAGCCGAAGATACTCTCTCCACAACGAGTCTTTATATTTGTTGACAGGATTGAACCCGGTGCTGCATCTGATGGGATCTAAAACTCCAAGGGCTGCAAATTCGACCTTTTCTTCTTTTGTCATATTGAAAAACTCATTTGATGCATTCATCATCTCGTGGATGAGAGTCTCCGGTATCCCGTGATTCACCAGCTTACATAACCCGAAACACAAAACACAAAAGGCAAATCATGGGCCATAAACCGTAAAAGGATCGAAAATGAAATGTTTACACATACATACCATGAAACAACCCCAGTCTTGACAGGCTTTCCCAAGATCATGGACAACCTTAGAACGGTCATCAGCAGTGCCTATGGTAAGTAAGGAGTAGTCAATGACGGGCGTCGAATCTTGTAGCAGATCCACGGAAGTCGGCTCACTATTTAAAGCCATTGGTTCGAGATCAAGTAGGGAGGGAAAATTCTTTGTAAAATTCAAGCTAAAAGGATACACAAATATATGTGTTCTTGAGCGAGGTTAGAGACTTCATTTTCTAGCGTGCTTGCATTGTTTTGTTTGGTTTCGTTGACAATGTTGTGATCACGACATTTAATTACCACTTGTTTATGTAGTTGGTTGTTTTCTAAGGCTTATTATTTTCTATCCATGATAATTTGTGTTTATGTAGAAAAAGACCTTCTTTCTACTTTCATTTAAATATTATTTTTCGAAAAAAATAGTGACTTCAATGATTATATTATTTTTCAAGAAGAATGCCTTAGAAGTGTTCTCAATCTCGTTTATTTTGATGGTTAAAGATTTATACTACATCATCTTGAAACCCCGATTATTAAAAATAAACATCTGAAAAAACGATATTCAGGAAACGAAAAGTTAAAAAGGATGATGTTAGGTTTTCATTAGAGAAAGTTGGCATCTGGTTTCTTTTAGGTAAAACTATACAGGCTCCACCTCACCTGAATTGTCAAATAAGTTGTGCGGCATGATTCTCACTAATCAAAGTAACATAGCAATGTTTTTGATAGATACCATCAATTTTTATCAGTAAATAAATGTTTTGGTAGGATAAGAGTTACCATCGTCAGTTCAGTTATCCGGTAATATTCTCAGTCAGCAAAATGATAAAATAAAGTTGTTTACAAGGTCCAAATGTCTATACCCGGTAAATGCCAATATATGTTTACTAAACTACTCATGAGTTCATGTTTCTATTTGTCGTTTGAAATAAGACTTCTATACATGCAATATAAGTTGTGTTGTTAAAAATATGTTGTAGAACGAAAATTCCGAAATCGTACTTCGTTCTATGGAAACTCTTGATAGATACTATGATGTAGAAAAAGAAGATAGAATTTGGTGGATTTAACAAAACATGTACCAATTACTAAAACGTTTCTTTTATTAGATACATTTTGCGGTATTCCATCGTTTGCTTATTTTTAGTCCAAGCATGATATTGTTAATCATAGTCCATTGTATTCCTTGATTTTTGCAATAATAACTAAGTGTACGACTTGTACCATACACTTAGAGATGCACTTAATGTCTCAACATTTTGTTAAATACGATATTGATGTATGGATGGTAGTTACAACCATTAAGAATAAGGTATGTCAAAAATTGAAACGTTGCAAATTGATGTTTTGATGACATGGTTAATGCATCATTAAAATAGTGTCGCAACAAGGTTAGAGTTAAGGTTGGGTTTAACGCTGAAGCTTTGATGAGTTGATCAAAAGCGTAGGTCAAACTAAAAAATATTTTTATCCGAGTCAAAACACAAGTATTCTTTTTAACAATACAACCTCTTTAGCAGTTATTGTATAAAAATTTCTAATAAAAATGAAAGACGTAGATTATTTGTTTTGTTGCTAAAAGTAAATATAAATACTTATTACAAGACTAAGTAAAAAGAAACATCTTTATAAATACAAAAATTCAATATCAACAACAAATAACTGATTAAGATGAATTACATAAAAAAATAAAAGATATGATTGAATACTGATAGCAAAATTGTTTGAGTTCTCACTTCCCTTCCTATCCTATGCATTCCTCAACTCAATAACACTACCCAATTGGTATACCAAAAGAAAGAAATAAAGGGATTAGAATGTAAAAAGAAAAAAGTGAAGGGGCCTAATAGCACAAACAACAAAATACAGGGTGTAATAGTGTAGTTGCTTATGTCTCCTCCTCACAAGTGGGAGAACTTGGTATTCTAACAAATCTCCCCTGCAAAAACAACAAATGAATCCAATAATGTTATAAAGAAGCAAAAGTTTACCATTTTAGGGATTCTAACATTTGTGGATAAGCGGTACTTGTTTAGCCCCCTTTCTATACTCTTAGATAATTTATGGACATCTAGTTTCTTTTTAAGAGGTATTCGAATCCCACATCGATTAGACTTCTATTTCTTCTTCATATATGATAGAATCTCTATTCTCTTCTTAACGACTTTATAGGGGAATAATCTAATGGGTAGTTCCACATTCTCACAACTGTTGTTGGAAATAGTTTGAAAGATTATATCAAACCAATGAAATGCAATTAAAGAATCGTAATTTTTTTAAAAGTATATAATATTTATATACGGCAAATGCAACAAATAAACTCCTAGGAAGCCAAAGGTTACGATACCACTAGGCCGAAGGCCCTTTGGTAAAGAATCGTAAATTGATGGTAAGTAAATCGAGGATGAAAGAAGTTCTAATGAAAAAGGTTGCAGCAAACCAAAGGATTTTATTCGAAATTTTACTAACCCAAACTGGATAATATTATGGGTCATCAAAATAGCATGGTATAAGTGTCTTTCTCGATAAGCAAAATGAACTGGTAAGGTTGTTGCTAAAGACTATTATCTCAAATCGAGTAAGGATTCTTATCCGATAGTTACCCGATAATAAGTAGTAAGTTAGTAAACAACCCCTTAATTATAGGGGAAAAAGAGAGAGAATTCGATGATATGTAGAAAATAGATATTATATGTGGAAACTGCAACAATAAGACATTGTCGTGCTACTTCAACACTTATTATTGGACATTTATACTATTTTTGTTTAGTTTAGTTGGTCATAATCATTGTTGCATGCGAGTTTGTCAATTTTTGTAGCTTAGTTATCTTTTGTTGTTAGGACTGAATTTTAATGTTAAATTGTATTCGTCTTGAAAATTTATAGTCTATAATAATATAGATAGTGTATTTGACTTTGTTAATCATATTGACTTTGACTAGCAGACCCTATATAAGTTTTGTCCTTTAGTGTTATTGGGTGTGAGGAGAGCTTCATTGTAAAACATACTTTCAATTGAGAGATTGAATATACTTTGACTTGTTGACTTTTCCTCTCAACTCTCCTTCAAGTGTTCTTGAATATTCATGAAGAATGCCATTGAAATTCATGAAGATACATGAAGATTGATCATATTGTAGACTCACAATTGGTATCAGAACAAGTTATGCAAAGAAATCACGAGAAGAAATCACTGATTTGAAGAATTTTTTGTAGGAAATTTTCTAGAGTTTATCGTGTTCATCTTATGTTCATATTCTTAACAGTTTGATCCGAAAAAATTTCAAATCTTTGTGTTTTGGTGTTAAAAGCGTGATCAAAGTGTGCGTTTTTGGATCGTAAATCTTTGTTATTCACAAGTTTTTGTGTTTTGATCATCGGTTTTCAAGATTTGCTCAATTTGTGGATTTTAATTTTTTTTTTTTTGTGTTCTTAAAAAGTTTTCAAAAAGTCAATTTTTGATCCAAAATGGTGTTAAAAAGTTGAGTCTTTTTTTGTGGTGGTGGTGGTGTTGTGTTTTGATTGAATTTCATTCTTAATCGTTTGTTGTTTTGGCAGATTTCATACTTGGTATTTTTTTTGGTCTAAAATCGCCCAGCCCCTTTAGTCTAACTCTGCCATAGTTCATTGCTCAAGCATAACACCTCATCCGTATTTGATTGAACTTGGCCTAAATCTCACACCTCACTAACTATACTTAACCTACACCTCCTGCTGTCTCATTCGTATTCAAGTTCATCGCACAAGGAGTTTGGTGTTTTGTTTACATTGTAATCCGAACATAACTCTGTCCGTACTTGGCTAAATCGTTCAAAGGATCAATCGGTGTTAGTTAAAATCGGTCACAGGCCTAACCGGATTTGGCTATCCTTTTCATCACACTGTCCGATTTTACTTAAATCGCTGCCTACCTTGACCGATTTTCACATAAATCGGACACCATCTTGTCTGAGTTCCATCTGTATCGCACAGCCTGTCAGATTCAAGTTTTACCTCGCACATAGTTTATCCGGATTTCAAGGTCATCGCTCAACATCCTGACAGTATTCGACTTTATCTCGCACAAGGGTTCACCCGATTTAGGTTTCCTTGATAACTCTTAGTCACAAACCGGTCATTATCGCTTAATCCCCGTGTTCGGATTTGTTCATCGATCATTTACTTAGTCACATTTTTCAACTATTGGACAACCCCGGACAAAGAGCCGTCCGGATTAGGCTCCCTGGATACCGTCTTGGTCACAAGTTCTCTTTCTAGCATGCCTTCCTCGGACAAGGCTGTGTCCGTATTTGAGCTTCTTCGACCAAAGTTGTTTGCTCGCATCCAGCTGTTTCACCCGGACTTGGCTAAATCGTACAAAGCCTTGTCCGTATTTGTTTTTAAATCTCTCAAGATGTCCGGTTTGTAAATTTGTAGTGTAAATCGGATGTAGTTGCATCCGGTTTTGAGAATTGTTGAAGTGTAAATCGCATAGCAGCCTCATTCGGATTGTGTGACTCGGCCAAGCAATTGTGTGACTCCTCGGCCAAGTGATTTTCATTTCTCGATTATCATTTTTGGTCGTGATCTGTTTCATCCTTGCACATAGCTTTGTAAAGATTTGGCTACATCGTGCAATACCCGTGTCCGAGCTAGTCTTCTCGGCCAGCAATTAGTGTTTCTCAGATACCCTTTTGATCATATTATTCTCTACCTCAGTCACTTTTTTACCTTGATATCATCCTCGTTTACCACTTTGTTTTACCTGTTTTTCTTTAAATTAACTGATTTTTGAGAATTTGAACTGTTTTTGAATTGTTTTGAACTGTTTTGAGATTTTCGATCTGTTTTGTGTCGTGTAAACTGTTTTTGATCAATTTTAACTGTTTTTGACTGTTTTTAACTGCTTTCAACAGTTTTTGACCCTTTTTACTGATTTTTAACTGTTTTCGCTGATTTTCTTATTTTTTGAACAGTTTTTTGAGTTTTTCTGAGATTTTTTAGCTTACTGATTTTATCTGAAATTTTTTATTGGTTTTTGATTTCTTTGACTGATTTCGTTCATTGCATAAGATTCTTTGATCAATCTTGAAATTTTGAAATGACGGCTTTTCTTGAGAAGGAGAATAAAGAACTGAGAGTTAAGATTTCTAAGTTGGAAAAGAGCGTAAAAGATTATCAAGACAAATACATAAACATGTTTGATGAAAATCATGCAGATAAGAAATTTATTAAAGATCTGCAAAGAGAGAAAATTCTGAAGAAGGTTTCTCACATGAGATTAGCGAACTTGAGAAAACCTTGGATGCAGCAAGAAAATAGTTAGATGATGAGATAAGCAGTTACAATAAGATAAAACAAGATTTAGTCAATAAACTTCATAAATCTGAAACTGAACTGCAAACTGAGAGGAACTCTCCAGAAAGGAAACATACAGAGACTGAGGACTTCACAGAGAAATTTCGTAGGTCTGAGAGTGGTTTGGTTGATATAAGTAAATTATTGGAACTAGAACAGAAAAAAGTTTTAGAAGTTGAAAGAATAGTTTTTGAAAAAGAGAAGAAGAGAATGTTTAAATTAGAGAAAAGATTTAATTCTGAGAGAATATCTTTTGATAATAAGATCAACTCGCTGGAATAAAATGCCAAAATGCTTTTAA
The DNA here is from genome assembly GCF_001531365.2 of Cynara cardunculus var. scolymus. Lineage (NCBI taxonomy): Eukaryota > Viridiplantae > Streptophyta > Magnoliopsida > Asterales > Asteraceae > Cynara > Cynara cardunculus. The sequence continues at coordinate 20,261 of NW_020200678.1, read as the reverse complement.
ATCAAACTTCTGATTTTGAGCAACTAATCATCTTGGAACGTGCCAAGATTGATAAAGAAAAGAAAGAAATTACAGAAGAATGCCTGAGCATGAATCTTGAACTATCTGACTGCATTGCTCAAAAGCAGAAAATTTTGGATGAAGAGAAGAAGCTGTTTGCTCTTGAAAAGAGAAATATTGCTAAGAAATATGCAACAATTGCTAAAGAGCTTGCATAAAAGAAAAAATGCCTCGACATTGCTTCTGAGAATGAAAAGAGCAGCTCAGATGAAGAGAGACGAGAGTTTGATAAAGAAAAGAAGATGTTTGAGAAGCTTAAGAAGGAGTTAGAAGGTAAGCTTCTAGATACTACACAAAAATTGTCTGATCTTAAGACAGAACTTGAAACTGAACTGAAAATGAGAATTGAACTTAAAGAGAAGTATGATTTAGTTGCTGATGAAAGAGACCAGCTTTTAAAGAAAGTAAAAGATTTTTCAAGTGCTCAAAGCTCAACTGGTTCTCCTTCATAGTGTAAAACCAGCTTAACAACTTTTATGACTGTTCTAAATCTAACAGTTATTCAAGCAGCCCTAAATCAAATGTTTCTAAGAACTATTATCGTTCTTCTAATCAATATTATCAAGGGTATGTCATCGGATCACCCAATTATTCTTCTAAAGTTAAAAGTGTTTGGGTAAATAAAGCTGAATCTGTTTCGTCTCGTAACTCTATTGTTACTAACAATGTTCTTCCTTGTGTTGTGAGATCTACTAATGATCTAATAAATCTTAGCAATAGAAGGATCATGTGCTCCACATGCAAAACCACTGATTTTGTGAACAGGAGGAGATACAACAAGTGGATTGGAGACAACAGATATCAGAAGAGCTGGAAGAGTAATAACATGTATGATAATAATAACTGGTATAGATCCTATTGCATATATGATCAACCTGTTAAAAGTGCAAAAAAAGAAAACATCTAATAAAAATAGATGGTTTGGCAGTTACAACATCCCACAACCTGCTAAGAAAGAAGAACCCAAGTTCGTTTGGGTACCAAAATCTGTTTAATCTGATTTTTCAGGTGTGTCATTACTGTGCTGATCAAAATTTCATGCTTATGATGCACTAATGCAGGGGGAGTTTGTATATTGTCCAAAAGAGGCTTCTGAATAAATCAGTTCAAAACTCGTGCTTAAACGATTGAGGTTTCTAAACATTCAGTTTAGGACCCGTGCTTTAACGATAATGGCTTCTGAACAATTCAGTTCAGGACCCGTGCTAAAATGTTTCCAATTTTTATTATTATTTTGAGTTGAACTAAAATATTACTCAAATCTATTTCCTAGGGGGAGTCTCCATATATTTTTATAAATGTTTTTCGGAAAGTAAACTGTTTTCTGGAACGAGTACATTTTCTGAGCAGGTATTTCCTGAGATTTTAGTTGCGTAATTTCTCATCGAACATAATTCCAATACATGTTTCAGCTATTCTTCAAACCGTTATTATCACGTCTCTTAAATAATAATCATTTTTGGTGATAATACACTCGTTTGTAATCAAAGGTTGTTTTTCCGATATTTTTTTTACTTTGATTGATATACATCCGTTATTTTTTGAATATTTGAATCTGTAAACTCGTACTTACAGATCTTCATTCATTTCTCTCACGTACTGATAATCTGATTTTGCGTATCAATCCTTAATTGATTGTACTTCAAAGCTACATATCTTGATAAATTTTATCTGATCATTGTGCTTTATAGCAATAATAATTTTGATCAATTGTTTGTGATAAACTGAGCATATTGTTATTTTAGGAGGGATTTAGTGCTTTACATAAATACATCAATGGAATGTCAGAACCGACAGACCTAACCATGAGGATAGCAATATCTGAGTGAGCATTAAATACACAATGGGTTTGTGTGCAGAGCTTAAAATGAAAAATGAGAGGGATAGTTGTTGTGAGACAAAAGAATTTATGAGAGTTGTGTGAGGATCAAAAGAATAAACAGAATCCTTATAAAACTTCAAAATGCCGGACATACTACATAATCTATTAGTTCTCAATTCTTTCGAGACTAATATTAAAAAAGGCAAAGCCTGAGCCAATTCTTATCACAACCCCACCAGTTACTCATTTATCTCTTAACAGGTAAGTGTTTCAATAACACTTGGGGCACGCAGCTCACAATCTATTAATTTCTCATCCGGAGAAAGTTGATATTGAAAAAGAAGGATATATGTCCCCCCCTTTCAAGTCTTTTTGATCACATATTGAGTCAGATAAATTTGTGTAGTCCACATGATTTATCTTTTTGAGCATAAACAAAAGCATATGTTGCTTTATTTTTCTACACTACACAGATTTTGTAATTTATATGTTATTTTGCCGAAACATTCATAGATATGCTATTATTAAGTTATCGATGATTGAATGAAAGTCCTGGTGAGATGAACCTTAAAAAGTCTCATATATGAAGTACATTCGTTATACTGAATATATCTGTTATATTCACAGACCAATCTTTTTATAAGATTGATAACAATTTCATAAGTTGAATTTGGTTGCTATTTCCCCATCCTCTTAATTTGAAAAGATTATACAAATAGATTTGAAAAGATCTGCTTACAATTTTATGAATTGACGGTTCTAGCTGAATTTCATTCATTCTGATGTATGATGCTAATGATTCTCATTTCATCATAAGGGGGAGTATGAAATAACGAATGAAATGATCAATTCTGAATGATATAATGGGAGTATGATATAAAAATCAAGGGGGAGTAACATCAAATGGGAGTATGAGATAAAGATTGAGAATCGACAAAAGACTCAAAAGAGTGTGACTGAAGATAATTTCTGTGATACATTGTTTGAGAGATGTTGAATGTAAAGATTTCATCTTTACAAAAGTTTACTGATAGAGATATCTCAACAAAGATAATGTTTAATTTCGGGGGAGAATGTTTGTGAACTTTATCTGAAGAACTTCATTTATGGGGAGAATGTTAGTAATTTGTTATCTAAAGAGATTCTTTGAAGATCATGTCTTGAAGATTGTTGCTGATATTGTTCTTCATTGTCAAATGAGAAGATCGTTTTTGTTCTTCATTCGAGGGGAAGAATATTGGAACATTTTCTCAACAAAAGATCGTCTGAAGATCATAAAGCTGAGATTGTTTGAAGTTTCTTTTTGAAGATTTCAAGAAGTCATAAAGTGCTTAAAGTGACAAAGTTCAAACAAGATTCAAAGCGCATAAATTCTTTCAAACCTGAATACAAAGGGAGAGAATGTTAGGACTGAATTTTAGTGTTAAATTGTATTCGTCTTGAAAGTTTATAATTATCTATAATAGTATCAAAACGTGTTTGACTTTGTTAGTCATATTTTGACTCGAAGGGTTCTTAGTTTGACCCTATATAAGCTTTGTCCTTTAGTGTTATTAGGTATCAGGAGAGCTTCATTGTAAAACATAAGTTCAATTGAGAGATTGAATATACTTTGACTTGTTGACTTTTTCTCTCAACTCTCCTTTAAGTGTTCTTGAATATTCATAAAGATTGACATTGAATTCATGAAGATATATGAAGATTGATCATATTGTGGACTCACATTTATCGTTAAAAAATTACAAATTTTATTTTGAATTAAATTGTTAATTATGCATCCCATGATCCCAAAAAGATTAATTAGATTAGATGAAAGGATGAGAAATTGCACCTTGGATCCACGGCCGGTCCTAAGATTTTTTATGCCCTGTGCGAAAATAATAAAATATGCCCCTAACCCTATTTTTTAAGTCAATGAAACAACGAAACATGCGATTTTTTAAAGAATTTAGAACCTATTCAAACAAAGTATCTCATCCTCATGTTGATTTTTATTAATTATAATAATAAAAAATACAATGAGAAGAACATAGAAACCAAAACCCCGAATACAAAATATAAATAATAAATCCTGGATTAAGATCATGCTTCCTTCTTTTCCAGTTTTACCTTTTCCAAATTAAAATTAGCAAAATAGAAACTTTATTTCAATATATGGGACTTAAAAGACAAGAAAAACCATAATTAGTTTAACTAAGATAGTAAATTACATCCAAGTTATTGTCATAGTATGCAAAAAGTAAAAAACTCAAAAGTTACAGGTCTAATGACTAAAGGCTAAGGGCCTATCTGTTAGCAACTTAATAAGTTTAATGGATCTAACAGCTTATTCGCTCAACTATGCATGATTGTTTCGTAGTGGCTTAATGATATAGAAAGCGACTTATCCAATAAACTTTGAGGAGCTTTATATAGAAAGCCAAAAAAATTTTCCAAACATGTCCCTTTCAACTAAAAAAAACGCTCCTTACGTTTGTGAAAAAACTCTCAAACAAAAACTTTTCCAACTTATACAAACAAAAACTTTTCCAACTTTCCAACTTTTTCCAACGATGTGCATTCAGTATTCATCACTACTAGGCCTTGAGCCTGTTTTTATAGTTAAAGCTCAGTTGCTCAATTACCAAATTATTAAACCCAAAACTAGTAATAAATGACAACTTGATGCCCCTTTAGGCTTTGATGCCCTGTGCGACCGCACGGGCTGCACGTGGCCAGGGCCGGCCCTGCTTGGATCTAGGCCGTCTATCGGCATTTACTTTTCTAACTTGATACGTGATCTTTTTGGAAAAGAGTGTGGTACGCCTTTTTTCCTTGTAACAAATTACACTAGCTTCTCTCAACCCACCATTTCATGAGAATTATAAGAGTACTCGTGCAATGTAGCGAGACACATCTCGATTTTAATGTTTTATTTTATTATTTGTTTTTGTCGATGTTATAATACGATTTTATGTGTTTTTAAGAAAACATTAATGATTTTATTTTTGAATAAAATATAAATTTGAAGATATCATAAAAATTAAAAAAATATATATCAATGTTAATATCAAATCAACTATTTAAAAGTTCTCATTTTTATGTAGTTTCTTTAATTTAATTTTTATTATAATTTAATTTAAGTTTAATAACAAAATAATTTATTTTTAGTTTAGTAATATAAATTTTTTAATAGATAATAATTAAATATTCTGTTAGAACTCAATGATTATCCTAATTATATTTTAGGTTTTTTATATTTAAAATAATATGTTTATCCTATATTTGATTATGTTTATCCGCAGTTAGTTACATGAATTCAGATATGGAGCTTTAATAAGTTGTACTTACACACAATCTACTTGCAATCTTGAGTTCTAAGTAATATACATTAATAAACAATACTTTACGCATAAAAAGTGGTTTTTAAGAGTTTTTGTCAAATGCTTTATAATATAGTATAGATAAGTCTATTTGAGCCAATCTTGTCTGTCAAATGATACATTAAATATGAATAAAAAAGACTGTTATAATTTAGCTTAACTTTTTATATATATATATATATATATATATATATAGTTTGTTTCAAATGCAAACATTGCATTTGTATAATGGTCTAAAGTTACGCGGTGACAATTTTGTGATTATTGAGAAGTCTCGTGACAATTTTGTGATTATGAATGTTTAGATTGTAGATCTAAATCCAAGGGTTGAGAATTGGTTTTACGGGTCTCACGAAAAACCCTTAGTCTCATATGATCCCAACTCTCTCTCTCTCTCTCTCTCTCTCTCTATATATATACATATATATATATATATATATATATAGGGTTGGGTTCACGTGAGACCAAGGGTTTTTCGTTAGACCCGTAAGATCAATTTATGTTTATTGATCAACATTATAAGCTAATGATTTAATGACCTAAAGTTGCACGGTGATAATTTTGTGATTATTGAGAAGTCTCGTGGCATTTATGAATCTTCAAATTGTCAGATTGTAGATCTAATCCAAGGGTAGAAAATTGATCTTACGGGTCTCACGAAAAACCTTTGGTCTCACATGATCCCAAATATATATACATATATATATATACATATATATATATATATATGGCCCATTCAAGGGAGAACTGCTTAGTTTGTGGTAACTGTAAGATCCAATCTCAACCACAATTCAACGGATAAATTAGGAAATTAATAATTATGGTAATTTGAGTTAAAATTATAATTAGAGGACATTTTAGGTATTTTAAAAAACTACTCTCTCCTCTCTCCTCTCTCATCTCTCCGACCTCCAATCTCCGGCCTCCGGTGAACATTAATCCGGCAAGTACCAAGTAATCACAAAGATACACAATGTGATACCATTGTGATACCAACTATGATACCAACTCAAACCTTAAAAACAAAGATACACAATGTGATACCCATTATGATATATTATGATACCGATTTCACCGGAGGCTGGAGAATGGAGAGAGAAGAGATGAGAGAGGAGAGAGGAGAGAGGAGAGAGGAGAGAGAAGAGAGGAGTTTTTAAAAAAATACCTAATATGTCCTCTAACTATAATTTTAACTCAAACTATCATAATTATTAAATTTCTAATTTATCACTTGATTTGTGGTTGAGATTGGACCTCACAGTTACCACAAACTAATCAGTTGTCATTTGATTAGGCCCTATATCTATATATATATATATATAAACATATGTGTATATGTATACAAGAGAAATTCAAATGAAAACTACGAATTTGTTAAGAAGAGTAATAACCAATCTCAATCATTTTCAATGATTTAGTGAGTTTCATTTTAGCCATTTAGCCAAGGACTCAAGATGGTCTAAGTGAGTGTATGTTTTATATATGAAATTCATGGACTTATTTTGTTTCACAAATGAAATTCGTTATTATGGGTTTTTAACATTTTTGTTTTTTTCAATTTAAATACATAGGGGCGATTCATGTGTGAACTACAAATTTTTAAGAATTATGAGAATTTATATATTCATTGATGCATATACAATATCAAAATATGTATTCGTCAATTAGTACTATACATGCATGCAAGTATATATGCACATATACTCAGATGAAATTCGTTAGTGTATATGTCAATGAATATACAAATTTCTATGGTTATCAAGTTTTTTTATACTTTTCATATGAACCGACCCTTATATATAGTGACGGCGGTAGGGGAAGGTTCAGGCGAGAACCTAAAAAACATATTGAAGCTGTTAAATTAATTAAGCCAAATGATGTGATTAAAGCACGGTTCCTATGACAAATTAATCTAGAAAAGTAGTCAAGTTTACAACCAATTTTTGGCGGGAGAATTAGAAGAGAAACCACTTACATGAACATTGCTTCCTTGAGACTCCGGCCCCGACATTTCTTCCGGCAGTGGCGACCCCTTATCCGACCACGCTTTCAAAACTTTGTCGTAATTCAACTTCAATAATAATCGAGGTCCTTTTTCAACACCTGAACTCTCCTCTCAGAGAATCGGATTCCCCATTTCCGGCTCCAACTTCATCAATTCGTCTACTTCCTTCTTCTTTTCAGTGGAGCGTTCTTGGATTTTGTTGAAACCAGTGGCGATATATTCATCACCTTGACGGCCGGAAAACTCCACCAATTCCCTTCATCTACATTTCTCAATGCCCTCACTCCATTTCTCAATCCGATTCCGAAATTGAACTCCAAATTCCCCCCAAATCCGAGCCCCATCAGATACCCATAACAAGTGTTGTAATTGTAATTGTAATTGTAATCGAAACATAATTTTTTCACTCAAAATTTCATCATTTCCCATAATAGATATGGATTTCCCCATGATACCATCGATCCCCTCCTCAACGTCCTCATCAAGCATCGACTCTGTATCAAAATCATCTTGATATCCTTCACTCATTTCCATTGACTTCGAATTGGAACTACAATTCCAACTCCCACCAAATTCAATCTCCCCTGATTCCTGCCTTCTGGTTCAATTGAAGAACCGGGTTTCACCTTAATTGACCCTTCGGTTCCAGGAAAGGGTAAAAGCAACTCGGGTGGTTCGTTGAAGAAATAATTGTGTTTTTTGGGTAATTTGGAGTGCTTATTATCATTTTTAGTTGAGAAAATGGTGGGACAAGCTGTTGAGAGAAGATGGGCTGCTTCTGTAAGTTTGATTGGGTCTTTTTCTGGGTGTTCGAGGCTTTCGAGTCGAGACGGCCACTAATGAATTGCTTGATTCCGAGAGAGTTGAAGATGAATGTGAAGTTCTACTAGTAGTAGTAGTAGTAGTAGTTGTTGTTGTTGTAGATGAGGATTTAACGAGTGTTGTCAAGATCAAATCCATAAGTTCTTCCTCTTAAACAAGATGACATTTTGAGACTTGAAGAAATTCAATTCACTCCCAAATTCATAAAGCAAACACTCAAAAGAAACCCAAAATCTATGGATAATTGAGACCCAGATCCTAAATTCACAAAATTTGTTGAAAGATCTTCTAGAGTTGAGCTAAAGAAAGACGAAGAACCCTGAACCCTGAAAAAGTACATATATTTCTATCTATAAACAAATGATGGGTTCTTGAGGAAAAATCCAAAGAACAATTTTTAATTATTGAAACCTTTTTCTAGAACCCACAAAGGAACAAGTTTGCAGAAATGTGTCATGTCATGGAACTACTAAGCATTTAGCTAAATCGGGAAAGCGTGCACAGAGAGGGGATTTATTACAGAGATACAAATAACCCAAAAACTTAAACTGGGTTTACTCACAGCAACATCCAATATTAAATGTTGATCAAGATTTATGACTACACACGCAATAGATACATAGATATGGATATAGATATAGATATACAGAGAGAGAAAGAGAGATTGGAGATATAGAAGTGGAAGAAGAAATCCGTTGGGAAATCCAGTAAGATTGGCAGAGACCCACCTCTAATCACAATTCTTCTCTCCCTCTGCGATTTGAACTAATAATTTTCAACTTAAAATCATCATAAAAATTATTAATAATCAACTATTCAGAAAATAATTGAGTTAGATAGATGAAACTAACAAAAACCTTTATAAAACTTTTAAATATTTAACCCGAAAGTTAAAAAATTTAAGATGAAAAATGATAACTTTCTTGTCCTGATCCACAACACCTCAATAATTTGCAAATTCATACAAATTGAATCCATCATCCGCGATAAATTCAATAAAAGAAAGGAGTACAAGCAGAGTTGTTTACATAGTGAACTGAAATTAAATACAATGCACCAAAATTTAAAACCAACCTGATTTATGTCGTTGAATCGTATTCTGCATGGTAAAACCTGTCGTTAAAGGTTTTATATGACAACTCTTCTGTATGAAGATTTGCCCATGAGGTATATGGTTTTTGATAGAAGAATGTTGATTAGTACAAGAAATGTATTTTGAAATTTTTGGACCATGCATTATGTATGGTAGATTTTTGTACTTTGGGACCTGAAGGGTGTATAAACATGTATTTCTTTGAATAGTTTCGTTACCCTGTTCCAAGTTCAGAAAATCTTCTTCCATTTGTCTTACAGCCTTCTTGGGACAGAACTGATCTTTGAATCGGTTTACAAATTCCGCCCAAGATAGTGTTTGTAAGACATCTGTCCTGGCCAAAGACTCTACTTCCCACCAAAATAGAGCATTGGACTTCAACATAGATACGAAAAATTGAACTTTATCTGCTTCTGGACACCTAATGGTGTTAAACACAGATTCAATCTCCTTGATCCAGCACATAGCCTTAACTGGATGTCTTTCTCCTAAGAAAGTTGGCGGTTTACAAGTCAAGAACATCTTTATGTCTTCTTCCTTGTTGTGAGCAACTGGAACAGAGGGATGCACTTCCACTCTTTCCGTTTCAACCCTGTCCGGTATTCCCATCATAGATGCCAAGGTTTCCCTTAACTTCCCCATTTCCTCTGCCATCATATCTCTTGTTATGTATTCTGGATGTGGCACCTGTTTCTCCTGAACATTCCTAGAGTGAGATTCTTCATGTTCACAATGTGTTTCAGCCTGACCCCTTCCTTGTGTCTGGTTTCTTCTGTGCCTCTTCCCCTTGTTCTTCCCCGACCTCTATTTCCAGAAGTACTCGTTGGAAGATTAACAGATGATTCTTCTCTTTTTTAAAACTCATGATGAGCAATTCTCTCAGATCTCCGCGTTCGGCTAGACATCTGCAGATTTCAATGTTAATGATCACGTATTCACATACCACTTTTTGTAACACCCCATACCACACATTGCATTTAACACATACTTCATTTACAAGAAATATATGTTTATACACCCTTCAGGTCCCAAAGTAGAAGAATCTACCATACAGATACATGGTCCAAAAATTTCAAAATCACAGTAATCTCAAAGGATATAATAGTAAGAGTTATATCACACATCATACATACAAATGCCACCCTTATATCCAAAGGTACACCTCTCCTTGCTATGCCACCCTTATCCCATGGTACACCTCTCTTTGATATGCCACCCTTATCCCATGGTACACCTTTCCTTGATATGCCACCCTTATTTTCTCATCAAATCATTTTACAAAATATTTCCAATTAGAACAGACCGCAGTCATAAATGTTCTAATGGAATGTCATCAGTTCAAAATCATCATTATAAAAAATTCTCATTCTTTAACATCATAAAAGAATATTATAATGATGATTTATTTGAACAAATACTTTAGTCAAAGTACCAAATCGGTCAACCTTAACAATTTGGGCAACATAGACTTGGTTGAACTTCGTCTTCGGTCAAATCTTGGCCGATATATCAATTCGGACAACACATGTCATATGTCCGATTTACGAATCCGGACAACATATCCACTCGTCCGATTTACCAATCCGGACAATGTTAAAACAAGTCCGATCAAGATTTGTCTAGTTTATATACATGGAATCATTTTCCAACATTAAAGTCCGATCAAAACACAATCGGATTTATACTACACCGGGTAAGCCCTTGATCGATTTATGTCTAAACCGGATAGCTCTTGGTCGTATTCCTACTTTTCCGTTCAATACCCTTGTCCGATTTATATATTTCAAAATCTTACCATCTTTAATCCGGTCAACTCTATGATCGGTTTAAGACTAAATCGGACAACACGTGTCCGACTTACAAAATAATCCAGACATCACCTGTCCGATTTAAAGCCAATTCTGGGTAATTGTTTATAACTTAATTCAGTATTCAAATCATGAGGAATTACTTTTGAAGATAAAATAAGATGAATCAAAATACTCATCTTATGCAATTTCTTTTGAAAACCAACTTCTTGAATCCAGTCAAAATGCAATCCGATCACCATTTTTCTTTAAATCACTCTCTAGTTCACAAAATGGCAAGAGAGGTGAATGGAGGCCTCACCCTTCTTTTATACTCTTTCTAAAAAGAGAAAGTCGGCTTAACAACCCCCTTTTTCATGCATGCCGGTACATCCATTTTAAACATACTCATGCATACAAATATTCTCATGCATGTCCATCACATGTATGCATACTCATTCATGCATACTTATTAATTATTTTTACATGTGGATATTCATACACAAATAATTTTCTTGTACCATGAATTCATATTATGCATAAAATTCAAATGCTCACATGATCAAATATATCAATTTATCATGCTGTCACATAAACATATATTAGATAATCACGTATTTAGTTACCTCAGGTGATAACCAAGACCCGGTTATCACAAGTACCCACTCATCTAGACGACCACATGTAGTAGAAGGGATTGTAGAGGAGAGTAGATAGAGAGAATTGATGACCGCAAACCTGGAGGGTTGAGCATATCTTTGGGGACTGATAGGCTTGAATAAAACGGTCAGGTTTCCTTCTTCAGCAACACCTTTATCCTTAGAGAAGGTTTTATGGTTCTTTGCAGACATCTCTTTCTCCCCCTGGGATGAAGATTCCCTGATAGATACTCCTTTTTGAGCGACAACTGGTCTGGTGTGGTATTGAATAGTGAAGTCATCATCATCGTCGTCTTCATCATCATCATCAGCACCTAGATCTTTTCCAACATCGAGAAAGAAAAGAGGATCATCAACTTCATCATCATCATTATCATCATCATCTTCCTTATCACCAACATTAGCTGCAGAGGTAACAGGAAGGTCTTCATCTTTAGCATTAGCTTTGACGGCATCATCATTGTCCTCAGCTTCAGCTTCACGGGATGTGATGGCATCTACAACTTCAACATCAGCTTCACCTGCTTTAGCTCTTTCATCTCGAGCTCAAACACTTGATTTATCAATCAGCTTTTGTGAAAGAAGGTGCAGGAACTGGTGTTGGACATTGAAGAAGATCCACTATCTACTTCATCAGCTCACCATGCCTGTTAAGCTGAGCTTGCGCTTCATCGGCCTTGCTATTGAGAGCAGAGATGGCCTCAACATTAATGCGTACATCAGCTTGCACCGCAGATAGCAGTTTCTGTACCTCGTTGACTTTAGCTTTGACAACAGAGCGGTCAGAAGAGAGGTCTTCCTTGATAGGCATGTCTTGGTGAACTTGCTTCATTTTGTCCAAGACATCGACTACCACCAGGAGTAGAAGCTTGACATCTTCAGCCATATTATACTCAGCTTCCATGTTGAAGGTTCTTCATCAATAGGACCTGAAAAGGATGAAATTTGAACAAAAAGGTAGCTCTTGGTTATAAAAATTGAAAGGGAAGGAGGATGGTATAGTACCTGAAGGGTCATCAGCACCATCTGAAGGATTGATGCTGGTTCTCTCAAGGTTACCATCCAAAGGATAGGCTTCCGATGATTGAGGTATCTCGAGAGAAGGAACCTCAGGTCCCGTGGTGATTGCTTCATCACTAGTGAGCTCAATCATTGATGAATCACCAGCATGTGTTGAGACCAAAAAAGGTGGAGAAGAGAAGATGGCTGAGAATGGTCAACAGTGGCTATGCTGATATTCACACCTTCAGTGATTTGGGTCACTGAGGCGGTTGGGAGAGGAGCCACGTGTACGACAATGACTGAAGAAATCACTTACGAGCTAAGAGGGGTAATAGTAGAAGTTGCCTTAGGGATAAGGCTTGTTTCAATGACTGAAACCTGTTAAGAGGTAACAGCCATGGATGTGGGTAGCCCCTTTTTGCCTTTCTAGGCACTCGATGGAGAACCAATAGTGGCTTGAGAGGAGGTTCTGTTAAAAGAGGGGGTGGTGGTGGTAGGGATAGACTGAGGGGGGTTTGCCTTAATCTGGACCATCGGAGCAAGGGAAGAATGACATATAGGCATTGTTGGAGAAGATGAAAAAGTGCTGCACGAGCTATCCATAAGAGCGAAAATTGCAATATCTGCATGTTTAAACCTGTGGTCCAAGATTCTAGACCCAATCCTGCAAATAGATAAGTTTCCTTTTGTGGGGGTATTTTTTTGCTAAAGATCTTAGCAAACACCATGTGTAGGAATCTGGTGTAAGGCACACTACCTTTTCTCTTTGGTGCTTGTTCAGCTTCAACACCAAGTCTTCGAAGAAAACACAAACAAAGTTTATTGGCCTCTGACGAATGATACAAACGCTAAAGTTGGGGGTATTTGACCCGAAGGATCTTTGGTTATTATTTAATAAGTTTTCATTTGAGTATAACTGTTTTTATCTTAAAAGCTGTTAATAATAACCAAGAACTCTAGAGATTGGTATTTCTTGTTATAATTTGGAAGTTGAGACCGTAAGCTCTAATCTGATGAGACTCGAGAGCTTTGAGAGTTGTGTTCCAGATGTCTGTAAGAACCTGAGTGGTTATACTTCTTATGTGGTAAGATCGTTTTATAACTTGCAGTTGTTGCTTTACTGAAGTTATATTTGTTTAAAGTGATTGAATGTTCGAATGTGGTTTCAAAACAGGTTTGGGTGATCTTCACCCTATAATTGCAAAGAAAGGGTTTTCTCACTACACCTCATGGTCTAACCCTCACTTTTGTGTTTTAAAAATATGCATTGTAGGTCCGACTGGGTCCGAGGATAAGGGGAAAGGGAAAATGTGAATATTTTCTTTATGTGCTTAACTGCTATTTTGAAGATCAGCCTGTTACTAGATGAATTTTTAAGAATGCATGTTGTTATACGTGTGATGTGTAAGAACATTATTTTGGAATTTTTGAGTTGTAAATTATGTAATATAAGTTCCTTGTACCAGTGTGACCAATGTGGTGTAAATGTATTCTTTATATGTGAAGTACATACTTATATGCAAATGTGGAAAGTGGGGTGTTAAATCTTCATTAACGCAAAAAACTTATCACAAAAGCTCCGGTCATTGAACCAAATATGATGTCGTCCACATAAGTTGTACTAGTAGCATCTCAGCTTTTATACCTTTTGATGAACAAGGTTGTGTCAATCTTACCCTTCTCAAAGCCATTGGAGATTAAAAAGGTCGAGAGTCGTTCGTACCAAGCTTTGGGTGCCTGTTTGAGGCCATACAGAGCTTTGTCTAGGTAGTGCACGTACTCTAGATGTGTAGAGCTCTCGAACCCATGTGGTTGTTGCACTTAGACTTCTTCTTTAAGCTTACCATTCAGAAAGGCTGACTTAACGTCTATTTGATAGACCTGAAAGCCTTTATATGTAGAGAAAGCCAAAAACAGTCGAATTGCTTCTAGCCTTGCTAATGGCGTAAAGGTCTCGTCATAGTTTATGATTTTTTCTTGGCAGTAGCCTTTGGCAACTAACCTGACTTTGTTCCTTACAACGATGTCATCCTCATCCTTTTTGTTCCTGAACACCCACTTAGTATCAATTGTAATTTTATCATTAGGTAGAGGAACGAGAGTCCATACCTTATTCCATTCGAATTGAAGAAGCTCATCTTGCATGGCATCGACCCAGTTTGGGTCTGGGAGTGCTTCATGGTTCTTCTTGGGTTCTACCATGCTAAGGAAGTTTACAAATAAACATTCATTTGTAGTGGCAACTCTAGTCTTTACGCCTTGGGAAAGATCACCAATGATTTGGTGTGAGGGATGGTCTTTCGTTCATCTTGTTATGGGAGGATATGGAGTTGGTGGAGTTCAGATATCTTGCTCGATTGTTCTGCATTAAGTTCCTTGTTGGTGATGATGGTTCTGCTTGCTCCCCCTCGAATTGTGATATACAAAAGGACCAGGTTTAGATACAAAGATGGTATTCTCTGGTTCTGAAGGACTGGGCTCTGATACAAAGCTGCTTGGCTCTGGATCCGCAAGATCACAAGAAGGAGTAGAGGCATCAGAAGGCTAGAGATAGATGTATGTTAGACCATATAACTCTTATTTGTAGAAGAAATGAAAAACAACAAGTGTGAAGGAGCAGAAGGCCGATTAAAAACTTCCAGGAAAAACGACTAAGTGTTCAATACAACCAAAAAGCCGATGAAACGACCAGAGATGCGATGAATCGAGCATCTTCATAACCCCTCTGGTTACCAACACTTGGAGTCTTCTACAACAGTTCAACCAGAGGCATACGATGAAGATATCAAGATATGGTTGAATAACGTTCCATAAAAGACAGCTGGAGATGACGAATCGACAACTGGATTCTACAAAGATTTGATTTGTTTTATTTACTTTCCATGTCTAGATAAGCTTTATTTTTCCTAGAATATTTGCTACATATTCTCTCTAGATAGCTATCTCCTTATTTAGCTTTCTAGTATAAATAGGCATTAGGCCTCTTGTAATCGGTAACGCTTTTCACAATCATTTAAAATAAAGTGAATTTTCCGGCACTCAAGAATATTCTTTGAATATTCATATATGTGTTCATCATTTTATTCATCCATACGACATAATTAGGTTATTCTTAACTTTATTATTAGTGTTATTGAGAGATCTGGGATCAACAATTGGTATTAGAGCCAATTGATTGTTCTTCAATCAAAACAATCATTAAAAACTCTCAATTCGCTTTTTCCATCCATTCTCGAGTTCATAAAAATCTTCTCTAAAAAGCATAATTTTTCTCTTCCAAATCTTCAATGGCCAACTGGAATTCTGCTTATAGTGTTGGTTCTCTCACCAAACCTCCAACTCTTCAAAGAGAAGAGTATCCACAATGGAGGATAAGGATGGTGAATTTATTGGAAGGGATAGACAGGAATCTCCTCAGATCTGTCATAGAGGGTCCCTACATACCTCAGACTCTTGTTCCAAGAGTCCCAGCAACGAGCACGACAACAGAAGTAGCAGCTTACTACAGGCCCAAGGACGAGAAAAATTGGGATAAGAAGACCTGGAGCGCGTAGAGGCTTACAAAAAGGCCAAAAGACTGATTATCATGGCCATTCCCAATGAAATCTTTCAATCCCTCGATGCATGCACCACAACAAAGGAACTATGGGACGAGCTGGCAAGTCAACTAGAAGGAGGCGCAAAAACGAAGAAAAATCATAGAGCTCAATGTCTCAACGAGTATACTAACTTCAAGGATCTTCCTGATGAATTGATTTAGAATACGTATGATCGTTTCAACACATTGATCAATCAATGTCGTCGAAATGACATCTCCAGGACGAAGGAAAATAATAATGTGTTATTTCTTAAAAGTCTCGGCGATGAGTGGACTCAGCTGTCGATGTCCCTCCAAGCAAATCAGGACTTAGACACCTGGTCACTTCATGACGTCTATGGAAAACTTGCTGCACAAGAAAATGATATTATGAAGAGAAAAGTGTCCATCGGTGGACCTGTTGCTCTTGCTGCAGAAGAAAAGGACGTTTCAAGGACCTCCACCAGAGACCACAGGAGAAAAGGCAAGAAGGCACTGGTAGTAGAGTCAGAATCTGAAGACAAGACATCAGATTCCAGTGATGATCTCAAAGCCTTTGCCAAGTCTCTGTCCTTGATAACGAAACAGTTCCAGAGGAAGTTCGTCAAGAAGCCATTTAAACGAAGAGACTCCAGAAGGGAGAAGTTCCAGCCCTCCTATGAAAAGAAGCCGATGAAGTTCCATTAGAGGGAAGAAAGAAGATAGGGAAAAGAAGATAGAGAAAAGAGAAGAGAAGACAGAGACGGAAGGAAAAATGACCTTCGCTGCTTCAGATGTGGAAAAATCGGTCATTTCTCAAAACAGTGCAGAGGACGTCTGGTGAAGGATGCTGATGATACAAGAACAAGTATAAATACAATCCTAAAGAGCAAGCCTGATGGCTGAAAAAGAAAATTGGGTGTATTGGACCTGTAAATTCAGCTTTGATATTGATCTATTACTCTGAATGAACTCTAGGATGATTATAGTGCAGCGAAAACAATATTAAGAACAAAATAGAGTAAAATATACCAAGAACACACAGTTAAGATGATGAAGAAGATGAACACAGGAGAATAGCTTCAAAGGTTTTTCAATTCAATTGAAAATAAGACGATTACAATTCGGAAGCACACTGAATACAAAGGCCTAAGCTGCTATTTATACTAGACCCTAACGACCTTACTGACATGATCTAGAAAGTGAAATCATCTAAGTCGTCCTTAAAGTCTATTAAAATCTAGTCACGTGAGAAGCACATGCAGCTAACAACCTTTGAAAAACAGTAGAACAGGATCTTCACAGAATACTAATCCGCAGACCCTCTGTGAGCCATCTCAGAGGCTCTGCTGTAGTAGACTTGTATGATCTTATTGTCACAGGACCATTTTCCAGAACCTCTGTGAGAGACATTAGAGGTTATGTCATTCTTGACTTGCACGATGAAACAGCTTCTGATGCTAGTCCTCTGTTGTCTTCTGTGGAAGATACCCTTCTGCCAACACTTGCAGAATACTTTTTCATACTTTTACATTAAGTGAATATTAGAGCTAACAATCTCCCCCTAAGTATGAAAAAGTAAAATTGAACAAATGGATGCAAGAAATGACTAAATGAAAGAATTACAAGAGGAGATTAAACTCATCCTCTGAAAAAAAATTACAAAATTGAAAGAATAGAAAAATTTGTTTCTCAGGCCTATACTATTACAGAAGATTAGTCCACAGCAGAGTCTGGATAGTCATCTACGGCAAATTGCAGATCTGACTTGATATTTTTGTAGACTTTAAAAATCCACTCTCTGTGCACCTCTGCTGCTACTAGGTTGAACACCCACTCAAGTGACTCTGTTGAATACTTGTTCACCTCTGCCGGATCAAAGAACCTTAGAATGTCATCCTTGTCCAAGAAAACAAACCCAAAGACGGGATTGTGGACAATGGTGTTGGGATGACATCTAAGCAACCAACTTGGCCTGTTCTTTGGAGGGGAAATCTTCAAATCTGGTTGGGCGAACCTCATCGCGATATCGAAATCTTTCTGGCTGTAGTATTTTACTTGAGCGTGCATTACTTCGATCAGCCTTCTAAGAGAAGTCGAATAGCTTGACCTCCTCTCCATGTACTTGTTAAGAATTTTGTGCAAGAAGATAAGGTCAAATACACAAAGGTTTTGGAGGTCATCATCTGTGAATGTGTATAGGTTGCCGTCATCCCTCTTCACCACATATTAAGCATAAAGCACGGTCTTCTTCAGCATAGTCCTTGGAGATATGGTTTCAAGAAAAGTTATCACGTGCTCTGAGAAGACCTGCTCACGTGGCCTTGTGAGTTTTGAGAAGTGAAACTTTGCAGCAGCAGAAGGCATTCCTGTAAGCTCTGGATCGTAAAGGGGCTCCGTGTCCACGACAGAGTAATGCCACCGCAGAATCTCCTCCACAGTGGTTACGGGCTCTGTGCGCACTTGCTGCATAGGAATTTTGCTCATCGATTCAAGGATCTCAGAAACCCTTCCCACTGTGGCAGATTCTGGAATTCTGGTTTCTTCTTCTTCTAGTATCGGCCTCTGGGTGGACCCCTCTGGTAGGATTGGCTTGACAGTTCCTACCAGAGCGTCGAACATACCCGTGGATGTTTCCTCCTTCGCCATTTTGGAGGAAGAGCCTTCTCCAGCTCTCTGGGGATAGGGGATCTACCCTTTCTTGCTTGGGCCTCTACCAAAGATGCCTTTAACGCTCGAACTAGGTCTGGGTCGTCATACTCTTCTTCATTTATCTCCTCTGGCGTCTCAAAGCTTGACCCCTTCTGTGGCGACTCCTCTACAGCTTTACCCTTGCCTTTCCCCTTAGGCTCTGGAGATTTGTCTTTAGTGAATAGGGCAGCAGCAGAGTCCACTATTTTTAGTGGTCTGGCAGAGGTTGTCTTCTTAGGCTCTTCAGTCTTTTTCTATATCTTCTTCTCCCCCTCATGACGATCATGGTCATCACCCCCTTCATCGTCATGGATTTTGGTGGCTTCTGTTTTGCATGTAGTAAGGGGAGCCTTCTTCAATCGCCTCAGAATCCTAGTAGCTGCCTTCTCCATTTTCTCGATCACCAACTCAGCGTTCACAGAAGCGTTGCTTATGTCGATGTATGTGGCCCACTTCATTTTAGAGAGGATGCAATAGATTTCGCTTCTTAAAGTGTCACCCTCTTTGACAAGCTTTGAAGTGCAGTCTCTTATTGATTGGTTGGAAGCTCGAGCTTCTTTAAGGAGTTGGTCGGTATATTTACGCACGATCTCTTCTAGGGGTTCAACCATTGCGTCTAGCTCTCTGTGATGGCTAGATGGTTGATGTTTGCCCTGGAGGATTTGGTATCAACGCCATAGGTGACTGCAGAGGAGAACATCTGCTTGATCTCATCCTTGAAGGCGGAATAGTCTGTGTAGCCGACAGAGATGAAATCAGCAGCAGACTAGGCGGCTACCTCTGATAACTCTGTCTTCAGCTTTTGGATTGAGGAAGGGTTGAGAGACAGAGCGCTGAAAGCTTTTGTGAGGTGGTCTTTATGAAGGACAGAGCTCTGAAGGGATGAAAGGGTCGCCTTGAGTTCTGAAGTTGTGGATGTCAACTCCTTCATAGCCTCTGTTATTGGTGCAAACGCCTCTGTCGATGGTTGAGAGGTTTACAAGCTTTTTAACTCGTCTAACCTCTGTAATACCACTGTGGCGAAGGTTTGTAACTCCCCCTCGTCACATAGGTATCCTGGGAACCTAGATCACCAACACATGGTGACCTAGTAGCCTTGGAGTGTGAGGCGCCCTCAGCGACTGGTTTTGCGATGTCAGCTCGGGGACTTCCACCGGATCCTCGAACATCTCCAATTGGAGAGCCTACCAGTGTTCAGTCGATATCGTGCCTAGTAGGTTCAGAGCCTAAATCGGCAGAGGGATCGAGTGTGGACTTTGGGTGTTCTAGACCCGCAGTCTCTGTGAACCTCTCATATGCCTCTGTAGCATAAGTTGGTTGTTCACTCTTGTGAGGAGAGGCAACAGATGCCTCTTTGGGTTGTGACAAGTCCTTGGGCGAATGGACTCTTATTTTATAACCA
>NW_020200677.1:143185-144792 GCF_001531365.2 Cynara cardunculus var. scolymus | reverse complement strand
CCACCGCTGAACACCCACGTCTTTTCTCAACCATTTTCTCTTCTCCTCCCTCCTTGGTCTTTACACATGTCGATGATGTATCAGCGACTGTCCTTCCTGATACTGAGACACGCACCACAGGACCTGAGGCTGCTCCTCTCGATGCTCCTCAGCATACGATTGTCCATCTTCTCGAGGACATCTTTGCTCCCATCAATGACACTCCTTTTGATGTCACTGAAGGCCCCTCAGGTATTCCATCTTCCTACCCCTTCATTTCTTCTAACCTTAAGCCTTTAGCTCACACTTCTTCTTTTACAGGTCCTTCTTTGATGCATCAGCCTGATGCTCAAGAAGTGGAAGAGGAAGAAAGAGAGAAAGATGGTGGAAGAGATGAGGATGTCGATGATGACTATGACATGGCATCAGACATCAAACTTCTCCTTCCAGCCGTTGATACCGTCCTCTCCAAGGTCAACAAAGTTCACCAAGAGATGCCCTGCCAAGGCGATCTTGATGCGAACTTACTAGCCTTCCAGGCGGACGTTCAAGAAGTTCAGAGTCAGCTCCAGACTCTCCAAGAAGTTGTTCACGCCAACAACGATGCCATTGTTGTTCTTCACAGCAGGGCTGACGATGCGCATGCGATTGTCGATCAGCAACTTGGACTTCTTCAGCAAATCCTGGATGCTGTCCGTCAACCAGCTCTAGTGAGTGCACCTTCATTCTCTGCCAACGATCGCGCCCAGCTCCATGAGACGCGTGAGGCAACGACAACTCTAACCAATGCTTTGCAAAGGCTGGAGGATTCCATGGTTCTTCAGCGACAGCGCTTGGACGAACTCTCTGGCCAATTCTCTCAAGTCTTAGCCAGAGAGGGGGAGATGAGGTCCAATGCTGGTGGATCATCAGATGCTGCTCCTACAGCTTCTCAGGCTGTTGGTCCAGTATCAGCTTCAGTTGCAGTTGAAGCCGAGGCTCTCGAAGCTGAAGCAGTTGCTGCTCCTATAATCACGTCCACCAAAGCTGCTCGTTGAGGTTGACAAAGCCATCCCTAGGGATGATGTTCATACCATCACTGCTGCTGCTGCTGCTGATGATGATGATGATGTTGATGTGGATAAGATGATGATGATGATGAAGACGATGATGAACCTGTCATTCCAGACACCGGAGATGATCTAGATGGTGACGACGACGACGATGATGAAGATGACTTCACCATCAAGTTCCAGAAGCCATCAACCGTCACCAGAGGTGTTTCCCTCGGGGAAGCTCAATCCCAGAGGGAGCAAAGACAAGGCGAATCGACTCCATCAAGGCACCAGGACCCCAAGTCGAAAGGCAAGGCGGTCGCTGAAGAAGGCAACTTGAAGGTACTATTCTCATGCCCTCAACAAACCTTATTTGAATACTCTACCTCTCAGGTAGTGATCACTTCAGAGTACCAACTTCATATCCCTTCAACAACCTGTGGTCGACTGGAGTGGGTATCTGATCAACCCAACTCTTATACTCCAACAGACCAGCAGATGTCTCAGCTTAAGGAGTCACTCGACGAGACTAGAGTAAAAATTCCTCTTCGTACCTCTAGTAGTGGTAGTTTGACTTCCTTTCTGAAGCTGAAA
>NW_020200677.1:127241-141130 GCF_001531365.2 Cynara cardunculus var. scolymus | reverse complement strand
TATCAATATATATTTTAAATTTGAAAATACTGTGTTTGTATTCATCCCCCCCTTCTACAAACTGTTTCTATTCTTGTAGACCCTTACGGGACCAACAGGTACAATTGAGAAGAGAGATATCATTGTAAAACATCAAACAGGTTATCTACAACTAATAAGTGAACTACATCCTTCTTACCTTCCTCTTCAATATTCGTTGTTGTTTCCATACGTAGAAGATGGTTATAGAGTTGACATTCCCCATAGATAGATAACATCTTCAAGCAAAAGTAAAAGAGCAACTGTAACAATGAGGGAGTTCTTCGCCTTCAAACTTCAAGATAGGGTAATTATGTTTTCATTAATTCTCAATGCAAGGAGGCTTCTACAATAATTTATTAGTGATGGTTATACAATGATTGAAAGTGAGAGATTGCATTACATAAGTAAGCAACAGAAAGTCCTAAGGTGCGAGACTTATGATAATTTACGCAATGTACAAGAGCAATGAGAGTCAGATGCTTCAAACATTGGACAACGTGTTATGTTACCTTCTTCTTTTACCGGTGGTGCTCGGTACATGATGCAAAATTATTTGGACGCAATGTTCCTTTATAAATGGTATGGATATCTAGACTTATTCTTAACTATGACATGTAATCCTAAATGGCCAGAAATTGGAAGATTTGTTAAAGACACCAGGCTAAATCCAGAAGACATGCCTGACATTCTTTGTCGTTTATTTAAGATCAAGCTTGATGCACTTATTAAAAAATTGAAAGACAATGAATTATTCGGCAAAATTCAAGCAGGTATGTTCAATTTATGATAACAGTCTCAAGAAATTTCTTCATACTTCGGTTATATCTTTATTAATTTAAATTGTCACTTTTTTGTAGTTGTTTATACAATTGAATTTCAAAAGCATGGGTTGCCTCACATTCATATATGTCTGTTTATGCACTCTGATTTCAAGCTACCTACTGTTGAACAAATTCATCTTATTATCTCAGCTGAGATCCCAGACAAAAACAAAGATCTAGATTTGTACTCACTTGTAAAAGAGTTCATGATCCATGGATCATGTGGTGAAGAGAACATTAATTGTCCCTGCATGATTGATAGAAAGTGTTCAAAAAAGTAGCCGAAGAAATTTTCTGAACACACTTCCATTGATGTTAATGGTTATCCTTTATATCGCAGACGATATGATGGGCGTTTTATTAAGAAATCAGGTATTAAACTAGATAACAGAAATGTCGTTCCATATAACAAACATCTATTGAAAAGATATCAAGCACACATTAATGTTGAGTGGTGCAATCAGGCTTCTTCAATCAATATTTTTTCAAATATATCAACAAAGGTCCAGATAGAGCTACTGTTGCTATTGTAGAAAACAATAATGATGTGGTTACTATTAATGTTGTTGATGAGATAAAGAAATATTATGATTGTAGACACGTTTCTGCATGTGAAGCTTCATGGCGTACTTTTGGGTACGATGTTCATTACAGGACTCCTTCTGTTTTAAGACTTCCTTTCCATCTTTCGAGACAACAACAAGTGGTATTTGGTGCTGAAGATGATATTGAAAATGTCATAAACAGACCATCTGTGGCGTCCTCAATGTTCTTAGCTTGGATGAATTGTAATCAAATTTATCAAGAAGCACGAGAACTCACTTACGTTGAACTCCCTACAAAGTTTGTGTGGAAATTGGAAGAGCGACGTTGGGATCGAAGGAAAAAAGGCTTCACAATTGGACGGATTCATTCAGTTTCTCCTACTCTAAGAGAAGCATATTATTTAAGAATTCTTTTGAATAAAGTGAAATGTCCTAAATCATTCGAAGACATTCGTACAGTAAATGGAAATATATTTCCTACTTTTAGAGATGCATGTTATGCTCTTGGGGTTTTAGATGATGACATGGAATTTATTGATGCCATTGAAGAAGCAAATTTAACCGCATCTGGTTTTTATCTACGCTTCTTATTTGCAACCATGCTGATTTCAAAAGTCTATCTAGATCTGAGTTTGTTTGGCAAAAAACATGGCAATACTTAGCAGATGACATTTTCTACAATCAACGAATTGCTTTAAAGTCTCCAGGTATGTTAATTATATATTATAAGTATAGATTTATACCGCTATTATCTAAATACTAAAGAATTTATTGTTTTTGTATTTGTTAACTATTATGTTCTTTCTTAAATTGTATTTTAGTTTTAATTTTATGTATTAATTGTTTACATTTATATTATACTTTTTACAGATTTATCCCTCAATGAAGAACAAGTGAGAACTGACATTGTTTGAAATTGAAAAGATTTTACTCCCTAACAATTCCATTCTAAGAAAATTCTCCACTCTGCCTTATACTGATAATGATTGTCTTGAACCTTCAAACAATCGTTTGATTACGAAAGAGCTAGATTATAACCATCATAATTTACGTGATGAGTTTCAGAAGCTTGTAACTGCTCTAACAAATGAGCAAAGAGGTGTTTATGATGAAATCATGACAGTTGTTGAAAAGAACAAAGGTGGTGTGTTTTTTGTTTATGGGCATGGCGGAACAGGTAAAACATTCATATGGAAGACATTGGCTGCATCAATAAGATCTAAAGGAGAAATTATTTTAAATGTCGCTTCCAGTGGTATTGCTTCTTTACTTCTTACCAGTGGCAGGACGGCACACTGTCGCTTTCAAATCCCTCTAATTATCAATGAAGATTCTCTTTGTCACATAAAGCCAGACAGTGATGTTGCGAAGTTAATAAAAAAGACTACTTTGATAATATGGGATGAGGCACCAATGGTTCATAAGCATGCATTTGAAGCATTGGATAGAAGTTTGAACGATATTTTCAATAATCGATGCATTAGTGACTCGCAAATGCTTTTTGGTGGCAAGGTATTTGTTTTTGGAGGAGATTTCAGACAAATTCTGCCGGTTATTCCCAACGCAAGTAGACAATACATTGTTAATGCATCGTTAAGTTCATCTTACATTTGGGAAAAATGCAAAGTCCTAAGGTTAACTAAGAACATGAGGCTAACTGCAAACAGTGAATGTTCTAAAATTGAACAAACAAGGGTTTTTGCAACCTAGATTTTGGACTTAGGAGAAGGTGAAGTTGGAGGTGATAATGATGGTGAGGCACTTATTCATATACCTCATGATCTTCTCATTATCGATTCAATGGATCCTATATCTGCATTAATACAATTTGTTTATCCCTCAATTCTTGAAAACATCAACAGTTCATCTTATTTTCAAGAAATGGCAATACTTGCACCAAAACATTTGAAGTCGTTCAAGAAATAAATGATTGTTTGCTATCATTGTTCCTAGGAGACGAAAAGGAGTACTTAAGTTCAGATACGCTATGTAAATCATAGCAACTTCACGATCAGTTTGATAAAACTTTGTACTCTCCTGATGTCTAAAATGATCTTAAATTATCAGGTATACCAAACCATAAGATCTTACTAAAAGTTGGTGTTCCTATCATGTTACTGAGGAATATTGATCAAAAATCCAGATTATATAATGGAACTAGACTACCGGGTGTTATCATTGGGAAATCGGGTGATAGAAACACAAATTATATTTGGAAGCAATATTGGAAGCCAGACATTCATTCCAATAATGTCTTTGACACCTACATACAAAAGGATTCCATTCAAATTTCGAAGGAGACAATTTCCAGTTGCTGTGTGTTTTGCTGTGACCATAAATAAAAGCAAAGGACAATCATTATCAAAAGTTGTTTTATTTATAAGACAACCGGTCTTCACTCATGGTTAGTTATATGTTGTTTTATCTAGAATTAAAAGCAAGTAAGGTTTGAAAGTATTAATTATAGATGATGATGATATTATTGGCAATAGAACAAATAATGTTGTATATAAAGAAGTATTTAGTAATCTATAATACGTGGTTGTTATACTATTAATATTTTAACTACTTACATAATATTTATTTATGTTATTATAGATTCTTTATAAAATGCATGCTGCTTTCATTTAATTCCTGTAAAATACCCCGTGTAATACACGGGTTCGAACCTAGTTTGTAATAAAAGAATTTAATAACCAATTTTGTTGAAAACTACAAAAACTGAGGGACTGATAATGTAATATACTCTTTATTTGGTAGGGGTGTCGTGGAGGTATCGTTTCTTGGTCACCAAATCTGAAAAAGTTTCAAGCCGTATAAGAAATGCAAAGGAGAAATAGGAAGAAAGCAATGGGAGTGGAGAGCGATTTACGGTTCGTTTAAGCACAATTGATCTGCTTTCTCCCTACAAACACTCTCCTCTCTTGTATTTCATGCTCAAATTCCTTCATCCCGCAAAATCATGTATGCTGCAGACGGATATAATCCTAATTTGGATAGATTTATGGATTAGATAGATCGTTTTCCAGGTTATATATACTTACAGTTCACCAATTCTGAAGACCCTTTTTTGTTTGATAAATGCAAGCAATTTTGATTCATTGAATCGCATGCCCATTTGAATAAATTCGACAGGAAAAAGGTTATAGTTTCGTATTATGATGTCTGGATTGTGGAGATGGTGGAAGATTCGAGATATTGTAGTTGCAACAGAAGCAGGAGCAAGAATTTCCTCCCCATACACATCGAAGCGTGGTTTCGTTAATTGCCTGTTACATGCCGGCGCCGCCGGTCCGTACATCCGTCCGAGGTCGTTGACTGGTGTGCAAACACGGTACAAATGGGATCACGGCGGTGGTGGTTCTGACGACAGCGGCAGTAGAACACCAACCATGACGCGGAGGATTAGAGCAGAAGCTAACTGTCCTCGTTGTTCTAAGCAGATGAATCTGGTTTTCTCTAATAACGGTCATCTCATTCCGCCGTCTTCTTCTGCGGAAGATGAATCAGAATCACCGCCTGATTCTGGTTCTGATGCCAATCGTAAAGGCGCTTACCAGGCTGTTAACCTTTGTCCGAATTGTAAAACTGCTTATTATTTCCGGCCGTACAAGATGTCTCCTCTACAAGGCCGATTTGTTGAAATTGGTAGGGTTAAAAATAGTAATGTGAATGGGAAGGATAAAAGGCAGGCTAATGATGAGGATGATTTCGGGAACAAACTTAGGGCTTCATTTTGGGAGACATTGAGGTCTTATGGTAGTGAACCACCAGAAAATTGGACAAATCCTCCGCCTCCTCCTCCTCCTCTGTCTGGTAATGGACTGGCAGTGCACACTCCTCCAGTACCTCCATTTGCACCGGGGATGAATGTTGTACGTGCCGGCGGTGGTGGAGAGAAATATGGGTGGGGTGGCTCAAATTTGGGGAAGAATTTGCCTACTCCTAAGGAGATTTGTGAGGGACTGGATAAGTTTGTCATTGGTCAACGTCGTGCTAAAAAGGTTTCAACTTTTTTCTCTTTCTGATGCGAGCATTGAGAAAACTGCTAAGAATAGTGACAATCGTGTGTATAAGTTAGTGACTTGGTACATTGGATAATGGTATTACTTAATCTGCATTCTGCTTTCTGTGTGATCTTTTGCTCATATGGAAGTATTGTCTTTGATGTCTGGATAGATGTTAATGAGTTCTGATCATTTCTTTTTGTGATGTATCTAGTTACACTATCGTAAATGAAGTCTTATTGATTATGCTTGTGAAATGATGTGAAGTTAGAAGATAAAACTGAAGTTGTCTTCACAAAATCTATATGTTTCTCTCTGATGTTGACACCTTATTCTTCAATCTAGGATTAGAAGATTATGCATCTTGAATTCCCTTTCCTTTCTTACAAGTCCATGTGATGGTGAGGAATAATGATTGTTCAGGAGAAATTGACAATCATAGAGACAGAAGAAGAGCAAAAATCCATATGGATGAAATATTTTATAAGAGATATTTTACACGTAGAAAGGCTTGAGGAATACGAATCAATGGGGTTATTGTCAATGTGGTACAAAAGCATTTTTCATTATTTGTTATTTTCCCTTGAATTGGTTTCCTATTTTATACACAGGTCCTTTCGGTGGCTGTTTATAACCATTACAAAAGGATATATCATGCTTCCTTGCAGAAAGGGTTAGTCATTAAGCAGTTAGCCCATGCATTTTTTCATCTTGAGTATCATATGCTAAACTAAACTTCTTTATTGCAACTAGGCCAGGAGCAGATCCAGGAACATCTAGGACTGAAGATGACGACGACAATGTAGATTTAGAAAAAAGCAATGTACTTTTAATGGGTCCAACTGGTTCAGGTATGATTATCAGAAAGTTTTCTTCTTTCTTTCGTTTTCATTGGAATCTATTGCTAATCGTTTATGCAGCTTGATTTCACATTTAGCTAACAACATTTTGTGAAACAGGGAAGACATTACTTGCAAAGACCCTAGCTCGTTTTGTCAATGTTCCTTTTGTCATAGCTGATGCAACAACGTTGACACAGGTCAGTCAGTTGCTTATGTATTATCTTACGATTATGGAGATGGACCGAAAATCCAATATGTAGAACACTGTTTCCAGTATTATATATATATATATATATATATATATACACACACACGTAATCTACTTTGTTCAATTTTCCTTTAAGATAACTGAACTTAACCACCTTTGACGGAGGGATTTTATCCATCACCACACTGGCCATCAAATCACTGTGAAATGGGATTTTGTTGCTTATTGTGTTCTTATAAACCCCATTAATCATAGAATCGGCTTATTGTGTTCTTACTTCTTATGATAGTTGTTTATTTTCTTGTATTATGCAGGCTGGTTATGTTGGTGATGACGTTGAATCTATATTGTACAAGCTACTTACGGTAGGATTCATATATTGATTGTATGATTGCTCTTATTATGTTGTCTGTTCTTGTTGATCCAGAAGTTGAGACTCATTGTCACTGTGTTTTTGTCTCAAAATCTTCCATAATTTCATTGGTTTTATTGGTATAGGAAATGTAGGCACTTCAAGTTTGTTCTGTTTCTTTTCTAGGATTTGGCAACTTAAAAATGATCAGATAAGTACTTTTATTCCGTCTTGTCTCATACCCACTGAAGTTGTTGGTCCACTGCTTAGTGAGTGAAATCTAACTTAAGGAGAGGGTCTAGGGTAGAGCCCACTGATCACACAAGACATTTTCTACGGCTTCCATCTTGAAATTTGATGACTAGCATGTGGAAATGGTGGTGGGCAAAAGCCGCTGTTTCAGGAGTCATGGAAAGCAGTTTCAGTAATGATTATAAATTTGTAATCGTAGCTGTATCTTTTGTAAGATTGCAAATCTGTATCAAAACTAAGTAGCATTCTTGCAATTCCTGATCCACAAAAAAGAATGAGTTAGACTAGTCGCTATGTATTATCTACCTTTTTGGCTTTCTGGGTATATTTCTATATGTTAATTCGTGTAGTATTCTGTGTTTTCATGTTCATAACCGTTCGTCTGAACTTTCTTGTGCTTATTAAGTTTATGACTATATATGTATATTTTCATCACTTCACAAGTTTAATACATATGGCTTCAACTTGGTTTCAAGGTTGCTGAATTCAATGTTCAAGCAGCACAACAAGGGATGGTTTACATTGATGAAGTTGATAAGATAACCAAAAAGGTTTTGATTTCATCTTCATTCCTTTTTGCATATTATTATTATTATTGCTTGCTTCTTCTCTTTGTGGTTATACCCAAATGTTGCATGCTTCCAGATCTGACATTTTTTTTTCCATTTTTGCGTATTTTACAGGCTGAGAGCTTAAACATTAGCAGAGATGTGTCTGGTGAGGGTGTTCAGCAAGCTCTGCTTAAGATGCTGGAAGGAACTGTAAGCAATTATACCCGTGATAAATTATCAAATTCAATCAAGTATGACAGCCTATAGCTCTTTAGGAGAACTTGAAACACATGTCCATTAATCCTTTTAGTGTCCATTGATTTACCAAATTCGAAGGATGATAATATTATTGAAAGATACTTAAATGTGTCATCTAATTCTGACGGCATAAGGCATTTGTTCTAACCAGCTCCATTACATTTTGATTATTGGTTGCATAAACACAACCATTTGCATACACATATGATGTCCTGTTGGTTTATATGTAGTATTGTTGCATGAAATCTTTTACTTTGTTTTTAGTTGGATATATCTGTTTGACTTATTCTAGCGCTATTTTTTTTACTGCATGTTACATCTTCACTCTGCAATCATTAGGACATAACGGCATCATAGCATCCACAGTATATGTTGGCTTGTTCGATAGATTCTCTCTGTCTAGTTGGCTAGATTTCTTTTTGGTGTCTGCATTTTCTCCTAGGAGTCTGACTCTCAGGAGTTACAAGATGAGGAGGATCAACCATTTTGTCAAATTACTGGCATTAGCATGAAATTTTTTGGTTTTATTATGGCATAAGTAATATGGTACACTATCTTCCATTTCAAATTCTTAACATCTTTCACAACCTCTCTTAGCTAACAGAAAATAATACATCCTCTGCAGATAGTGAATGTGCCTGAAAAGGGGGCCAGGAAGCATCCTCGAGGCGATAACATTCAGGTACACCAGATGATTACATTATTCTTTTTTTGATTTCTTATGATATTTCTACATGTGTGATCTAATACTATGATGATTGTAACCTACTCATGATTCTGGTGCTTTCTTGTCTTCCTTATGCATTTGTATTGCGTGATCTTTGCTTCAGGATTTATCTTATCATGCTTTTTTCGGTTCAATTGTTTTTTTTCTCTTAGTTATGGTGTTTCAATTGTTTTCCATCTTTCCCTCTTATGCTTTTCAAATTGTATTACTAAGGCCATGTTTGGCAACCATAAACTAGCTGATTTTTTGAACTTATTGAAAAAGCTCCATTTTATTAGCCATGAGCTATATTTTACAAATGCTACTTCAAACAGCATCTCAATAAGCTCCGGGGGCCTTTTTCTAACTATGCCCCTTGTATTTTTGCAGTTAGTTTTTCAACAGGTTTTTAAGGTCATTTTACATTTTCATCTAGCTTATAAGCTAGTTTTTACCAACCATGACTAGCTTATTAGCTAATAGTTTATTAGCTTAGCTAATAGCTAGCTTATTAGCCAACAACTAGCTTTTCCCTAACATCTAACTTTTCAGCTTACAGCTAGATTTTCAGCAGTTTTGCCAAACTTAGCCTAAATTGTCTTGTTAGTAAAAATATGGAAGTGAGGTCATCAAGGCTGAAGCTGTCAAACTGTGTTTTTCTGGTGTTTGCAGTTGATACTTTTTGCACTAACTTTGTGGAAATATAACAACAATACTTTACTTATGGAAACATCAACATTTAATTGGGGGAACGACTTCTGATAGGTGCAAAAAGTATTTCTTAGGTGATCTATTTTTTCTTGAGTGAGCAGTGTTCCTATGTGAATGGCTATGGTGTCTTGTGTTACGATATATTGTGCTCAAGGAGACGTGATTGATTTTTGATGTGACTAATGTATAGTTGGTTGGGTTCAATGGAAGTTGGATCATGTAATGCTTTTTGTAATTAGGAAATAATATTTATGTTTAGTAGCTTCTTTGCAGCACATTTTGTTTTTGGTGGATACTTTGAAAATGTTCAGTTTTGACTGAATCATTAATGTCTTAATAGGAGTATTTTGGTCAGCCATGGGACCGCCATTCCCATATATCTAATTTCTGTTTGTGATCATCACGATGATTAGATCATATGTTGTTTAGCTGGGGACATATGTGGTGGTTCTATCCTCGCTACTTGTTTTGTTTGATTTTGGTTTGGTGATTTGGATAAGGTGTAGGATAAGCTGGCAACTTATGTTCTTGATTGATCAGATTCATGAGGGCAAGTGGAACAACTTGTGGTTTGGTTAAGGAATAAGTTATCTAGTTTCTTTTGATGTGTTTTATCTTGCATGTATATTTATTAATAACATATATTTGGAATCTCCACCATATTTCAAGATGTGGTGATTTAGTGTATCCCCATATGGCGCAAAATGCTTGTATTCTTGTACCTGCATCCTTTCTTAGTTTGCGACTGAAAATTAACAAGAAGAAAGGATGCTCCTTGACCATGAGTTTGAGACAATGAAGATTACCATGTCCCCTAAATAACATCCATTTTGATTGTCTTTGTAAAACCAAGCAGCAGGTTTGCTTATATGGAGCTCAGATAAGGGTGAACAAAACCTTGAAGGCCAGCTCAACTGGCAAATAAATGCTAGGCCTTGGCCTTGGGGCTCCTCCTCATAGGTTGTCAGTTGGAGTCTCCTCAGGACCATTGAAGATTTTCTTGACTGTTGACTTCAGGTCCCCATGGATCAGTCGAGGTGTGCATAAGCTGGCCCGGACACCCACGTTTACCCAATGAGAAGGGGAAATGAGTCTGGTTTGTAGCAGTGAGGGTTTGATCGATGAGTAGATTATGTCAATTTCTTAATTTAGATGATTAATCTGGTGATAATGATGTTCACAGATGCAAGTCAACTGTTATGGCTTCAGCCGAAGTAGATTTTGGTCACAGCTCTTTTCTCACCATGCTTTGATTTCTTAACCGTTGATGATAAATGCTTCCATTAAATGTTTGCATGTTTTCTAGTTGTCCTCTGAGAGCTAAAATAATATGAATACCTTGCATAAGGACATAATTGTTTGTCTGTGTGCTTTTCCGAATTGAATGAGCCATCACTCTAGCAAGTTATGTTCTATAATGCACTTGCACACTTGCAGATAGATACGAAAGACATCCTTTTCGTTTGTGGTGGAGCATTTATTGATTTGGAAAAAACCATATCTGAGAGGTGAACACATACTGCTTCTGTTGTATATTATTTCTATTTTTTTGGCAATTGAGTTGTGGCCAGAAATTGTTTTACTATTTAACTTGCTTATGGGAAGTTTAAGGGTCTAAATAGAAATTCATGTTTATGTCAGACGGCAGGACTCTTCCATAGGTTTTGGAGCACCTGTTCGTGCTAACATGAGAAATGGTGCATTCACAAATGCTGCTGTCACATCATCTTTACTTGAATCTGTAATGCCTTGAATTTTTTTTGTTACCTTACTACCATCAACTTTCACCAGCCATAATTATGTAATTTGTACTTTTTTGTCTCTATCTTCAGGTCGAGAGTAGTGATCTTATAGCTTATGGACTCATACCCGAGTTCATAGGACGATTTCCTATTTTAGTAAGTTTGTCGGCTCTAACCGAAGATCAACTTGTTCAGGTATGCTCATTGTAAATTGCATCACTTCAACACCCATTTTAGTTTGGTTGTGTGATTTATACTTTTGGCGACCAATGAGACCTTTGGTTGTAATGTTCCTATCTTAGAAGTGTTTTTGGGAATTTTTTTGAAGAATATAATATTTAATACGTCAAAACTCGCACACACTTCAAATCTTTGGTGAGGCTTGAACCCTTGACCTCCAGGGAGGTTAGGATCTAACGGTAACCCACGTCCTGCTGGGCCAATGACCCTTTGGTTAATGTTTTGGTGGCTTACAGGTCCTCATGGAACCAAAGAACGCTCTTGGAAAGCAATACAAGAAATTGTTTCAGATGAACGATGTAAGCACTTGGCTCATGTATCTCTCTCATTAGCTCGCATGTTTTGTCTCTTTCTTCTATGCCGAACTTTTGGAACCAAATGTTTCTTGCAAAATAATGCTTTCTAGAACTTTTTTCAAGCCGGGGGTCTTTATGGAAACAGCCCCTCTATCCCTCGGGGTAGAAGTACATCTTACCTTCCCCAGACCCTACTCCATGAGGGACTACATCTTACCCTCCCAAACCCTGCTCCATGTGGGACTGACTGGTTTTGGTTTAAAATCGTTCTTGCTGATTAATTGGTCAACTGTAGGTCAAGCTACATTTCTCAGAGAAGGCACAAAGATTAATTGCTCAAAAAGCAATGGCCAAGAACACTGGTGCTAGAGGGTTAAGAGCGATTCTTGAAACTCTTCTAACCGACTCTATGTACGAGGTATGCCCGCCTTTTTAGTTATCTATACACCTTTCAACTTGAAGGTGGATGAAACAACTCCCTCTTTGTTTTTAACTTCAGATTCCAGATGCCAAGACTGGAAATGATCGAGTTGATGCTGTTGTGATTGATGAAGAATCAGTTGGCACGGTAGATTCACCTGGATGTGGTGGGAAAATACTCCGAGGGGATGGTGCATTAGAAAATTATCTTGCAAAGACGAGATATAAAGAACAAACGGTACGCAATTTACAAATCCTTCATGTTGGTAGTGATCAGCTGGATCAAATATTCGTTTGCCTCCATGGTAAAATTTTGTTCTTTTGGCAATTATACGTCATGATTTGACCACCTGTTACCCATTGTTCTATTTTCTGGCCAAATAAGAAATAAATTGACCGGTTGTTACTTAAATGATATCGCCCTTATGATTTCTGGCTCATTTCCTTAAAGGAGGTCCCACATTACAACAAAATCGGGTTTGTAAGATGCCAAAAATGTTTAAGTGTTCTAATAGACCGCTTTAAAAGTGTCCTGTAAAAAAAGCTAATACAATTTTAAAAGTGTCCTAAAAGATTTATTGCAACGCTTTTACATAAGGTACACAGTTGTTTGGTCCTATAAATTAAGTCCTATAAAACAGTCAATTAGGATATTTAAACAACTTACGCATCCTATAAACCCGATTTTGTTGAGTGTCGGGTTCAAACCCAGGCACACACCAATTACCGCTGATCTGTAGTGATTTACCTCCCCATGCGGGTGTGCTCCAGATGGTGGCTTCTGACACCCCCCTCTTTATGGCTCATTTAGGCCAAACTTGTTGGAAATATACTTTAAATAGCGCTTTCTCGGGATTTTCCTTCTGAAACAAGCTTTTGTGGTGAATGCAGGAAGCGGATGGACAGCAGTTGGCGGAAGGTGAAGAAGAGAACTCATCAAAAGCCATGAGCATGTAACATTACCCGTAAACTAGACCTTGTCTCATTGTTGACTGTGTTGTAAAAACCCGTTCAAAGCGGGTGTAATTATATCTCAATATACAACAGAATAGCCATCCGATTCGGGTTTCGGTTGATAGAGATGAAAGAGATACACGAGAAAAAAGAATGTAACATTCTTGTTTAATCTGTACATTGTACCAATAAGCTTTGCTAATGAAGGATTCACCCATTTTAACGTATGCCCAATTTCTTATATATGAATTCCATTGTTCCATTTTTTTTTTCTTTTGCATATTTAAAGTTAGATTTACATTTCTAACCAATCTTCTATCTATCCATCCATATATATATATATATATATAGTGTTGGGTTTCGGTGAGAAGTAGGGTTAAGGTGTGAAGTATAAGAAAGATCTCCACTCTTGGATGCACATTAGGATGAGATGCATTAAGATGCACCGGATCAATCCCGTATCAAGCGTGATTCAGTGGGTGGATTTTAGATTAAAGGTGATTAAGGATTCAGATCTCTTCTTACACTTCTCACCTTAACTCTCATCATAAAATCCTTCACCTAAACTTTTTGTATATATATATATATATATATATATAGGGGAACGTTCAAATAAAAACCACCCAATTTGTATAAACTGTGAAAACTATATTCAACCAATCATAATTTTTCATTTTGTTCATTTTTTTTCCATTTGGTATTTTGACCAAAATACCTTGACTCCTCGATACTCAATCAAATCGTCTACACTAACAATCCATCCTCCCCCCCAAAAGGCGATTTTAGTAAATAACCAAATTATAATTATGAGAGGTTGATTAACCATTTTTATTGTGGAGGGTGTTAATTATGAATATTATCGTCTTCATTATTTTAATTTTAGAGAAATACATGAAACAGTTTCATTAAATATTATATGAAACAATTTCATAACCATATATGAAACAAATTCATCAAAAAAAA
>NW_020200677.1:116101-127076 GCF_001531365.2 Cynara cardunculus var. scolymus | reverse complement strand
GAATTTGTTTCATATATGATTATGAAATTGTTTCATATAATACTTTTTTTGATGAATTTGTTTCATATATGATTATGAAATTGTTTCATATAATATTTAATGAAATTTTAATGAAACTGTTTCATGTATTTCTCTAAAATTAAAATAATGAAGATGATAATATCCATGATTAACACCCTCTACAATAAAAATGGTTAATCAACCTCTCATAATTACAAAAAATGAACAAAATGAAAAATTATGATTGGTTGAATAAGGTTTTCACGGTTTGTACAAATTGAGTGGTTTTTATTTGATCGCTCCTATATATATATATATATATATATATATATATATATATATATATGGGCCTAATCAAATGAGAACTGATTAGCTTGTGCTAACTGTGAGGTCCAATCTCAACCACAAATCAATGGATAAATTAGGAAAATTAATAATTATGGTAGTTTGAGTTAAAATTATAATTAGAAGGCATATTAGGTATTTTTTAAAAACTCATCTCTCCTCTCTCCGACTTCCAATCTCCGGCCTCTGGTGAAATCGGTATCACAATATATCACAATGAGTATCACATTGTGTATTACAATGGGTATCACACTGTGTATATTTGTTTTTAAGGTTTGAGTTGGTATCATAGTTGGTATCACAATGATATCACAATTATATCACAATGGGTATCACATTATGTATATTTGTGATTACTTCATACCTGCCGGATTAATATTCTCCGGAGGCCGGAGATCGGAGGTCGAAGAGATGAGAGAGGAGTTTTTTAAAAATAACCTAAAAAGCCCTCTAATTATAATTTTAACTCAAACTACCATAATTTTTAATTTCCTAATTTATCCGTTGATTTGTGGTTGAAATTGGATCACACAGTTCCACAAACTAATCAGTTCTCCCTTGAATGAGCCCATATATATATATGTATATATATGTGTGTGTATATATATATATATATATATATAGGCAGGATCGGTTGAATTTAATTATTAAGGGTTGAATTGTCATTTACATAGGAATTTTTTTAATTAAATTTAATTATTAAGGATTGAATTGTCATTTACATTGTTTTTGATTAAATATGAAAGTTATTAAGAAATCTTAATTAAGGAAACGTAATAAAGGAAATGTTAGAAATAGTAATATTTAAATGTTTATTTAATTTAATATTTTAAAAATTAAATATGTTTATTTGTTTTATAGGTTTATACGTTGTAAAAATATGAAGATCAAAAAGTTATATTCATTGATCCACAAAATCAGTAACAAATCCTAACAAAGATTCATGAACCGGTAAAAATATAAATATTACTGAAACATATTCATGTTTAGATAGCAAAAAAGTTTCATTAAATCGTTGCATAATTTAATAGGATACATAATATGTTGTATTACAAAAAAAGACACTACTTTAATGAAAAAAAATGGAAAATAATATAATGAAACGTATGCAGATTGTTTCGTGAAAACGTTCACTGAGGAGCTTGTTTAATAAAACTTTTGGGGATGAACTGGTTGCGTAATATAATATTTTTGGATAATCTTGTTTGATTAACAACAATTATTGATGAAATTGTTTCATTTTTTTTTGGATGATTTTGTTCACTTTATGGTTAACAAAGCCTGTAATAGTAAATGCATTGACGGTATGAAACGTGTTCGGATTGCAAAAATTTTGTCGATGAAATAGGTGCATAACGAGAGTGAAACCATTTCATAATTGTTAAAAAAATGTTGTGTAATTAGCGAACAGTGAAACCATTTCATAATTAGATTGAAACAGATCCATCTACCAATAACATGAAAATGACAAATGTCTCATCTAACTTTATGTTAATTTGTGTATTGATGAAACTATGAAACGTGTTAAGATTGTAAAAACTTTGTCGATGAAATGGGTGCATAACGACAGAGAAACCATTTCATAATTGTTAAGAACATGTTGTTTAATTAGCAAACAATGAAACCATTTCATAATTAGATTGAAACGGATCCATCTACCGGATTCTTGAAAATGACAAATGTCTCATCTAGTATTACGTTGATTTGTGTATTGATAAAACTGTGAAACCATTTCGTTCATAAAATGTAGTAGTAATTTTTTTTATTCAAAAGGTTTCATTATGTTAAATTGATTGTAATGTGTTTTATTTGTATTGTTGATCTATTTTAATGATGGATGTTATTTTTTCAATAATATTTGAACATAAAATTAATATATTATCATACAAATGATTTGTTTCATTAATATTACGATATACATGATATGATTGCCATTAATATTACCATTACCAAAGTTACCATTTTCCCTTTTTGGGATTATAAAATAATTTTTTTAATTTTTTAATTTCCTAATATAACCTAAACTAATCTTGACCTTTGATCAAGAAAATGGATGGATGAGATTGGTTTACATGGTTTATACAAATGAGAGCGGTTTTCATTTGATCGCTCTCTCTCTCTCTCTCTCTCTCTCTATATATATATATATATATATATATATAGGTGGAGGTTCAAACGAGAACACTTTCATTTTACGAGAACGTGAGAACACCCTTATCACATGTGATAATATGCGTGAGTGGACCTTGTGATGTGCGGACGACGTGTTCAACGACTTAGGCCGCGCCAAAAGTTGTCTGCGTCTATGATTTAGCATCACATGTGATGGTCTTGATGGATTATAGTATCATATCAAAAACCACCTTATCACATGTGATAATACTTGTGAGGGGGCTTAGTGGTGTAAAGGCGACTTGGCCCGCAACCAAGATCGCACCGGAAAATCGTTCGCGTATCTGATTTAGTATCATATGTGATGGAATAATAGTATTACATGTGATCGTCTACAGTAAAAAGGTGTTCTCGGGTTCTTGTAAAATGAAGGTGTTTGAACCTTTCCCCATATATATATATATATATATATATATATATAAAGAGAGAGAGAGAGAGAGAGGACCGATCAAATGCAAACCACCCATATTTGTACAAACCGTGTAAACCACCCTTATCCGTCGATTTTATTGTTTAATTTAATGATTTTGTTTCATGAAATTGTTTATTATTATGTTGCTTCATATAATACTTTTCTAGATGAAGTTATTTCATATATGTAGGGCTATAAACGAACCGAACGAACACGAACGATAAACAAACGAAAATAATTATGTTCGTATTCGTTCGTTTAGAAATCAGGTGAGTTCGTGTTCTTTTATATTTGTTCGTTAAATGAACATAAACGAACGAACATAAACGAACATGTCTAAATGAACATAAACGAACATGCCTAAATGAACATAAACGAACATGCCTAAATGAGTTTTTGTAAGAAAACAAGTATCATAATTGATAAGATTAAGCAAATTACCTTGGTTTTCTTTTTGTGTAGTCTACAATGATGATGATACCAATCAGCCCCACAAATGAGCATATCTACCGTCTTCGTCCCTAAAGAGGCGCGATGAGCATCGATAACTCTCCCACCAGCACTAAAAGCTTATTCTGAAGCAACAATAGTGATCAGAATTGCCAAAACATCAACAACCATTTTAGACAAAATTTTGAACTTCAGATTTTTCTCCTTCCACCACTCTACGACATCAAAATATGCACCTGAATCACCAATGTACACGCCTTCTTCTAAATAAATGTCTAACTCTGACTTCACACTTACAAAAGTGTCAACGCTTCTGATATGTTGATCATACTTTGCCATGCCACTCTAGATACCAACTCTAAAACTTAACTTGATATAACCACTCTTAACTCGACTTTCACTCTTGTTAGGTGCACTACTTATTTGAACAACATTAGCTGCTTTATGTTGTTCAACATACTCTTCAAACATTTTAGTAAGAGTATCTTGAACAATTTTCATTTGTTTAGGTGCCTCATCCGTTGAATAAATGGAACTAAAAGAGAACTCAACCAACTTCATGTTGTATCTAGGATCTAAAACAGCACCAATGGAAATCAACATATTACAAGTACCCGAATATTTGTCAAATATCTTTTTCATCTTAAGAGCCATATCTCTCATGTATTTACTCTCATCTAAAGATAAATCATCTAATGCTTCTTTAATCCCATACAACTCACTAAGAAACAAATTAGAGGTAGGATATTCGGAGCCTATAAAATAAAAGAAGTAAATAAAAGTGTATGAGAATTAAGTGATTAGCTTTGAAAAAATGACTTAGAATGAAAACCATAAAGAGAATCAATAATACCTGAAATTATTTTTGTAACCTCATTGAAAAGCCCCAAGAAGGAGCATATAACTTCAACTTTGTCCCAATCTTCCGAGGTCGGCAAGGTCTTGTATGTTGATTCTTGATCGACATAATTCACAAACACTTCTGTAAACTCCAAGGCCGTAGACAACATAACATACGTAGCATTCCATCGGGTACTAACATCTAAGATCAAATGCTTCTTTGATAAGGTCATTTGCTTGGAAAGTTCGCTAAATATATGCAATTGACCTAGAGAGGCATTCACGTGTTTCACATCT
This sequence comes from Cynara cardunculus var. scolymus, assembly GCF_001531365.2. NCBI lineage: Eukaryota > Viridiplantae > Streptophyta > Magnoliopsida > Asterales > Asteraceae > Cynara > Cynara cardunculus. Next base: position 122,560 of record NW_020200677.1, on the reverse strand, counting down.
CACGAACATTGTGAATAATGTCTTTTATTTATGATAAACCATCTTGAGCCAACAAGTTGAGAATATGTGCATAACACCGCACATGGAATAACTTCCCCCAACAACAAGCTTTTTCTGAAGATTCATAATTTCCATCAACTTTGTAGCCACCACATCATTAGTTGTAACATTGTCAATCATCAAAGTAGCAACCTTTGTCTCAATATTCCACTCTTTTAAACACTTAAAGAGGGAATCATATATACATAGTCCAGAATAAGGTGGTGGTACATCAATAAAACTCARTATGCATTTGTTAAGCTTGAAATCAGAATCTACAAAATGACAAGTAACAACCATATAATGAATATTCTGCACCGACGTCCACATATCAGTTGTTATACTCACACGATTGACAGCGCTTGACATTTTCTTGATTCTTTTCTTGCCTATCTCATAACTAGCAACCAATCTTGCTTAGCTAATGCACGTGAAATCTTGTTAAACCCGGGGTTAGCTTCCTTCATAACCACATTAAATAGTTCATACTCAACAAAATTAAATGTCAACTCAGGAACCATAATCATGTGAGAAACAACCTCTCTAATCTTACTATTGTCAAATTTCTAGTTTTGGACCATAGAAGAATCTAATTTCCTCGGCATAACCTTTAACTTTAACTGACCTGGATGAATGGTGTTGACGACTCTTAACTTTGGGCAATCACTAATATGCCTATGCAATGATGTGGTGGTTCCATCTTTAAGTTTCTTTATCTCCTCACCAAATTGGATGCACTCACAAACTTCAGTTCCATTAGCCAACTTCACCAAGCGAAATGTTCCCAAACTCCTAAAGTCTTCTTTCTTTTCCTTTTAGCATATGGAGTAGATTCTTTATTGTTGATTGTGGCCTTTTCTCTACCACCATCAACGGCTGCTGCAACGTCGTCTCCATCATTCGATCCGATAACAACCACTTCAGGGGTACTTTCCATTCTTGATGTGTTTTCCCTTGATTCAATTTCGGTTGATTCAAGTTCTTGAGGCGATTGCATTCGATCTAAATAGAAATTATCATGAAAGAAATATGGACCGCTACAAGAGACATCAGACATCTACAAAATGCAAAAAAAAAAAGTTTAAATAATCAAAATAATGTTTTATTAGTGGTTCAATTGTCTGTAACATAAAATCACATACCAGTAGTTCATATATTTAGAGCTGCCACATAAGTGATGCACAAACTTGTTGCAAAAAGGATATACAAGATGGCGCAACTCAATTCATACCCGTATGAGTCAAAAGCTTGACCTAATATGATCGATTCAATTCACACGCCATAGATCTAGAATAACTTAATTGGTATAAAAAACAAGAATAGAACAAACATAATAAACAAAACACAAAGCATTATCAAACAAGTCATTCTGATTTTGAACGCAGTACATTGGAATTATGAAATAACACCAAGAATGCTATTGTCCTTTACAATTTAAAAGATATTTGAATTTGTCATCATATCAATTAAAAGACATGTCAAAATTGTTACCTTTGTTTTGACAAATAATTTAAATGCTTAAATACTTGTGAAATATCAAGAAAGATAATATATATATATATATATATATATATCTCGATGAATATTCATTGTTTTTGAAAGTCTCATTTGACATTGAGCAATGGACAGGATCCAACTTCTTCTTGTGACGTGTAACGGTCACACCCATTGCTCCCGGGCTAACCAAGCAACACCCTAATGTCCTTCCATCATTCAAGAAACCGAACCTAAGTCAATGAGGAGTGGATCACTGAATTGGGATTCAGCAGTAGGATTAAAAGCGACGATAATGGGAGGAAGAAGGAAGATGATTTCATAGCAGGAGGGCTTCTTGGTCAGCTATCATCAAAATCATTCATGTTTAAACAATATGCAGGTTATATCAATGGGCGCAACACAACGAACACATTCTAAGCTCCATAACTCTTCAAAATACTCTTTCATGACGATCTTTTAAGGTAGAAAAGTTGAGAGAACGTACCTAGATAGAGATTGTCGCCCCTTCTGCCCTTCACGATTGGCGATTGATCTCCAAGAGCTGCACAGCCTGCACTGCACCTGTCCCCTTCTACTTCTGCCCTTCACAAGTCACGACCAGTCGACCACTCGGTGACAATACGTGAAACTTGACCTAGACCGTAGACGACATGAGTTACTGAGTTAGAAGACACATAAGTGAACAACCCAGTAAAACCCTCTTAAAAAAGGCCCAATATTAAAAGGCCAAAACCCTCTTAAAAGCCCAATACTTAAAAAGGTTTTTAAAAATTGACTTCAAACTAAATAAATAAAAATTATATATTAAAATTAATACATAAACGAACGAACATTCACGAACATAAGTGAACGAACGTTCACGAGCATAAATGAACGAACGAGAATATTGTTCATGTTCGTTCGTTTAACTAAACGAACAATTTTTTTGTTCATGTTCGTTCATTTATTAAATAAACTAACATAAACGAACTTCCCATCGAACGATTCACGAACGGTTAGCTGAACGTTAGGTTCGTTACAGCCCTACATATATGGTTATGAAATTATTTCATAAATCGTTATGAAATTGTTTCATATAATACTTATGAAATTTTAATGAAACTATTTCATGTATTTATTTAAAATTAATATAATGAAGATCATAATATCCATGATTAACACCCTCCACAATAAAAATGATTAATCAACCTCTCATAATTGCAAAAAATAAAAAATGAAAAAACTAGAAAAAATAAAAAATTATGATTGGTTGAATGAGGTTTATACGGTTTGTACAAATAACATGGTTTGCAAAGTAAACCTCCTCTCTCTCTCTCTCTCTTTCTCTCTCTCTCTCTCTCTCTATATATATATATATATACAATGTGATACCTAAAACACATCAAGTAAACTTTGAGACTACTATGCTACCAACTGTGGTATCACTGCCACATGTGGGTGTATAGTGGTCGATCATCAGAGACGGTGTCTTGGTCAGACAAGATAACCGGAGGAGGTCACCGGAGTGGTGGTGGGTCCCGGAGAAGGCCACCGGATTTAGTCCCTATTTGTCCCCGTGTGTGTGTGTATATATATACACATATATTAAAATAATTAAACTAATTAAAGTAAATTGAAATACTAAACTAATGAAAGTAAATTAAATAAACAACACAATTTACTAATTTACTTTTCGTTTTATTTTAGTAAATAACATTAATTATCTAAAATGATTAGCTCATATTGGACCTCACAGTTACCACAAACTATCTAGTTCTCATTTGATTAGACCCCTATATATATATATATAGAGAGAGAGAGAGGAGCGATCAAATACAAACTGCTTTCTTTTGTATAAACTATACAAACTAGCATCAATCAATAACATAATTCCATTTAATTTCCTTTATTTTTAATTCATAAGGATATGATTGTCCTTTAACTTTATAATAGATAATTTTAGTAATATTTTAATTGTATGTAAATCATGGAGATTATACAAATTAGAGGTTTTTTAGTAAATGATCAATCAATTTGTTTATATAATAATCTTGAAATTGGTAAATTTTTATAGATACTTACTAACATTAATATTTTGTATTCTTTTATTAAATAAAAATAATCCGTCAATTTCAGAGTTTTTTTATAATCATTTTTTTCTTAGAAATTTATTTATTTCATTTTCTTAATTGAAAAAAAATCGGTATTTTTTTTCAATTTATAGTTCTTTTCTGATTTATTAATATTATAGTTGCGATATTTTCCAGATTTTGAGTATATTGTTTTGTTTCATTTGTAAAATTCATAAATAAATTGATTACCTTACAAATTTCATTAATGAAATCATTTTATCCAGTTTTCAAAATGTTTCATTTTGGTTAGAAACCATGCAACTATTTCATTAATTAAATCATGTTATTCAGTTTTCAAAATGTTCCATTGACTGAATCATATTTAGTTTCAATTAAGCAATTTTATTTTGATTAGGAACCATGAAACCAATTTCACTAATGAAATCATGTTATTCAGTTATCAAAATATTTCATTCATGAAACCAATTTCACTAATGAAATCATATTATTCGATTTTCAAAATGTTTCATTCAATTTTCAAAATATTTCATTCATTATTGTTGTTTAATAATAATTTTTAGGAAATGGGATTTAGTTTTGGGAACGGAGATTTCAATGATCTCAAACGTTTAAAACTTGTTCCCGTTTTGTCCTTTATTGGAGAAAATAATAATATTGTTTTTGTTTTATTTTTTTTACTTTACTAAAATAACTTGTTTTAATCAAGGCATTTGATCATGAAAATGGATGGATGTGATTGGTTTGTAGGGTTCGTATGAAATGGATGGTTTGCAAAGTAAATATCCCCCTATATCTCTCTCTCTAGATATATATATATATATATATGTGTGTGTGTATAAATATATATATATATGTGTGTATATATATATATATATATATATATATATATATATATATATATATGGTTAGGTTTAGAGGAAAACCACAAAAAAAATAAAAAAACTGATGAATACCTTGGTCTCATTCATCTGGACAATATGCACATATGGATACAAGCAATTTGCCACATTCACACAAGCATAAAGACCAAAAAACAGCTTCAATTACTTGTATGCACATGTGCATACTGTTCAGATGAACGGTTATCAAGGTGTTCCTTAGTTTTTTATTTTTAGGGGTTTTCCCATGAATCTACATATCTATATTATATATATATATATATATATATATATATAAAGAGCTTAAACGGATAAGAGTTGAATTTCAAGAGGTACTACCCCTTATGCATCAGTTACAAGTTTAACAACAATAACCTCACCAAATTTGACGCATTTCTTCTCCACCTCCCACATTTCTTCCCCACCCCAAGCCCCTGAATTATCTCCCATGTGCGGCTCCCTTGCTCTTCAAAACACTAACCTCACCATATTAACGCTATGTGCAAGCCTAATTTTGTTGTGCTATTGTTCTCTGTTGCTGCATTGTCCTGTGTCGCTTGCTCTCTACTATTCTCAAAACACGAAGCAAACCTTAATTTTGCAATTAGGTGCATTTCCTTCCCTTTTCATTTAATTTCTTCTTTAATTTCTTGTAAATGGATTTAGGGTTTAGAACCTGTTTCAAAAGTCACAAACATGTTCAATTATAACAGGTTCTAAGTGAAATCAGGTAAAGTTGATTACTTTATGTGGGTATGTTTATTGTTATTATTCAGATTAAGATGTAGATACATGTTGGCATTAATTGGTAGTAAAGAAAAATGTGTTTTGTGGTATGTATCCTTCTTCTTGTTGTTATTAAGTTTGCTTTTGGTTTGAGTTTAATTAGCGTATTTGCTCTCAAAATTAATGTGAAATGATTTATATTTAGTTCAGTGAGGTGGCATGGCAAAAATCCCCCTTTAACATCGCTTAAATATAAGAAATCTTAGAGGCTTAAAGCCACTAAGATTTAAATATCTTGTGGTTTAAGGAATTTGTAATTGGTCTGGGGTGTAGGATACCAAACATGCCATTCCATAACTTAGAATTGGAGCCAAGTTCAATTCAATCAAAACTACAACTTTTAACACAAAATAACATAATTTGAACTGTGTTATTTTGACAATTGTGTTATTTTGTTCTTATTGTAGTCTGACACCCTCTAAGAAAATGGCAATGATGAGAAAAGTTCAACCATTGGCTTCATTAAACCCTTATCAAGCGACTTGGAAAATCAAAGTATTGTTGACAGGCAAAGGTAGTATGCATACATTCAAAAACAGGAGGGGTGAAGGTTGTGTTTTCAATGTGGAGCTAACTGATGAAGACGTAAGTGTACATTTCATATTTATAACATTGTTGAATCACTATTAGTAGTTAAGAATAGAAAAAAAAAACATCCATTAACTTCTGCTTTGTAGGGTACTCAAATGCAAGCAACCATGTTTAACGAGACTACAAGAAAATTCTTTGATAGGCTTGAAATCAGGAAGGTCTATTACATATCTGAAAGAACCATAAAAGTAGCTAACAAGCTGTAACACCCCATACAACACATTGCATGTATCACATACTTCATACGGAAGAAATACATGTTTATATACCATTCAGGTCTCTTAGTACAAGAATTTACCATACAGAATACATGTCTCAAAAATTCAAAATACATTTCTTGTACTAATCAACGTTCATCAATCAAAACTATACATCATAKACAAWTCTTCATGTAGAAATGCATATAGGAAAATATCACATTTTCCCATTTTCCTTACCGTCCGTACCTCCTACAATACATATTTAAAATCACAAAACGAGGGTTAGACCGAAAGGTCTAGTGAGTTACCCTATTTATGTCATTGCAGGGTGAAAATCACCAAAACTTTGTAAAAAATAACTTTTTCATATATATAATTATATGAACAAATAGGAAC
>NW_020200677.1:109964-114826 GCF_001531365.2 Cynara cardunculus var. scolymus | reverse complement strand
TATTTTATCATGTATAAAATTATGCCCACATACTTAATGCATACACATTTCACATACTAGCATGATTAAATATAATAATTTATCATGCTGTCAGGAAACACATAACAAATAATCACATATTATTTACCTCAGGTGAAAACCAAGATCCAGTTATCACATTATCCACCCCTCAAAAGAATTCTGTCCCAGAATTCCTTTAATTAAAGAGCCAAGGGTATTCTGATCTCATTTTTGACTCTAATTCCCATGTCGCTTCTGGTCCTTTGTGAAACTTCCATTGAACCTTAACCAGACTTATCTCTTTATTTCTCAACACCCTGATCTTTTGGTCAATAACAGCTTCCGGTGTTTCCACAAAGTTTAGCTTACTGTCTAATTTAACTTCTGGCAATGGTACAACTAAACTCGAATCAGCTAAACATTTCCGCATATTTGATACATGAAAAATGTTGTGAATCAGACTCAGTTCTTCTGGCAGCTCTAACTGATATGCTACTGGCCCAACTCGCTTACATATTCTGAATGACCCACATACCTTGGACTGAGTTTACCCTTCTTTCCAAATCTGACGACACCCTTCCATGGCGAAACTTTTAACATCATAAAATCACCTACACAGAATTCAATCGGCTTTCGACGATTATCAACATAACTTTTCTAGCGATCTTGTGCTATTCTGATTCTTTCACGGATCTGTTCGATCTTCTCAGAAGTTTCTTGTACAATTTCAGGACCCGTCAGCTGTCTTTCACCCAGCTCGTTCCAACATAACGACGTTCGGCATTTACGTCCATACAACACTTCATACGGTCCTGCTTGGATGCTGGAATGGTAACTGTTGTTATATGCAAACTCTATCAACGACAAATGATTTTCCCACGATCCCCCGAAGTCAATAATACAACTTCTCAATATGTCTTCGAGAGTCTGGATAGTTCTTTCGCTCTGCCCGTCAGTTTGCGGATGATAAGCTGTACTTAGTCGAATTTCAGACCCCAAGGCACTCTGCAATCCTTCCTAGAATTTTGAGGTAAACCGACTATCTCTATCAGAAATAATAGATAATGGAACACCATGTCTGGTCATAATTTCTTTAATGTAAATCTGTGCTATCTTTTCTAAAGAGTACTTCTCTCTTATTGGCAGAAAATGCATAGATTTAGATAGACGATCAACAATTACCCAGATCGCGTCATACCCTTTTGGAGTTCGAGGCAATTTCATGACGAAATCCATTGTAATGTGTTCCCATTTCCATACGGGTATCTCTGAAGATTGAAGACTTCCATACGGCTTCTGAGGTTCAATCTTAACTTGTAAACATGTCAGACATTGTTCCACATATCTAGCTATGTCTTTCTTCAATCCGGGCCAACAATAAAATGGTTTCAAATCTCTATACATTTTATTGGTGCCTGGATGAATAGAGTATCGGGATTTATGGCATTCATTTAATATAGTGTTTCGGATATCTCCAAAACATGGTACCCAAATTCACCCTTGAAAGCACATTAGTCCTTCGTCATTCTGTTCTAAGGTTGAAATCATCTTACCCAACCTTTCTACCTTAAAAAATTCTTCTTTCATAGCTTCTTGTTGACATCTCTGAATTTCTTTAAGAATGTCAGGGATCAAATACATTTTTATTGCCATGGCTTTAATGGTTCCACTCTTTTCTTTCCTGCTTAAAGCTTCAACCACCACGTTAGCTTTCCCCAGGTGGTAGAGGATTTCACAATCATAGTCATTAACCAATTCAATCCCCTGACGTTGTCGCATATTTAACTCTTTCTGGCTAAACAAATGTTGCAAACTTTTATGATCAGTATAAATCTAACACTTTGTTCCCAGAAAATAATGTCTCCAAATTTTCAGAGCAAACACCATTGCAGCTAATTCCATGTCATGGGTTGGATACTGCTTCTCATGATCTTTCAATTGTCTTGATGCATAAGAAATCACTTTTCCTCTCTGCATCAAAACACATCCTAAAACTAACTTTGAAACATCGCTGTAAACCACAAATTCTTCATATCCATCTGGTAGAGTTGATACCGGTGCGCTGCAAAGGTGATCTTTTAATAGTTGAAAAGCTTCTTGTTGTTCTCCTTCCCTGGAATTTGATGTTCTTTCAAGTCAATTTAGTCAATGGCACAACAATCTTAGAAAAGTCCTGAATGAACTTATGGTAATAACTGGCCAATCCCAAAAAGCTTCGAACTTCAGAAGGAGTTTTCGGAGCTTCCCATTTTGCAACTGCTTCTATTTTCGCTGGATCTACTTTTACCCCTGCTTCTGAGATGACATGACCCATGAATTGTACTTCTCTTGACTAGAACTCACATTTAGATAGCTTTGCGTACAACCTTTCCCTTTTCAACAATTCTAATATCAAACGAAGATGTTCCGCATGCTCTTCTTTGGTTTTAGAGTATATAAGAATATCATCGATAAATACAATAACGAATTTATCAAGATATTCCTTACATACTCTATTCATCATATCCATAAATGCTGCGGGAGCATTAGTTAAGCCAAATGGCATAACTAAGAATTCGTGATGCCCGTACCTAGTTCTGAAAGCTGTTGTAGCGATATCTTCTTCCCTGACTTTTAATTGATGTATCCCGATCTTTAATCAATTTTGGAGAAATAACTTGCTCCCACCAATTGATCAAATAAATCATCAATCCTTGGCAAAGGATAATTGTTCTTGATTGTCAACTTGTTCAGTTCACGATAGTCTATACACATTCGCATAGACCCATCTTTCTTCTTGACAAATAAAACCGGAGCACCCCAAGGTGAAGTGTTGGGTCTAATAAATCCCTTGTCAGTTAAATCTTTCAACTGTGCAACCAATTCCTTTAATTCAGATGGAGCTAGGCGGTACGGTGCTTTTGCTACTAGTGCAGCCCCTGGTATAAGATCAATTTGAAACTCAATAACACTATCTGGTGGTAATCCAGATAAGTCTTCTGGAAAGACTTCTGGATATTCACTAACAATCGGAATCGATTCCTCTTTTCCTTTTTCTTTCTTAATATCAATTACGTAAGCCAAATATCCCTGGAACCTTTTTCGAATGCTTTTCTGAGCTTTCATTACTGTCAAAATACTGGTACGGTGATTCTGACGATCACCATAAATAACAACTGTTCCTTGGTCTGGCAGAGTAATTTTGATCATTTTCTGATTACAAACAATACTAGCCTGATACCTTGCCAACCAGTCCTTACCCACCACTACATCAAATTCCTTCATCGGCATGAAAAATAACCGAATAGGGAGTTCATAACCCTTAATAACAATAATACAATTATTGAACACACTAGTAATAGTTTCTTGACTATTAGCAGTATCAACTACTAATTCATCATCAAGTATCACAGAATTCAGACATGCAATTTGAGCAAACAATGGTGATACAAACGAAAAGTTTGCACCAGAGTCAAATAACACCTTAGCATGTATTGAATTCAGAAGGAAAGTATCTATTACTACATCAGGTGACGCTTCTTCCTCTCTCTTAGTCATCTAGAAGGACCGTTCCATTTCCTTGTTCTAACTTCAGGAAATCTTCTTCCATTTGTCTCACTGCAATTTTAGGACAAAACTGATTCTTGAATCGTTCCACAAGTTCTGCCCAAGACCAAGTCTGTAAAACATCTGTTCTGGCCGACGATTCAACTTCCCACCAGAACAAAGCATTTGATTTTAATACAGAAACAACAAATCGAACTTTATCTGTTTTCGGACACCGAATGGAGTTGAACACATATTCCATTTCCTTGATCCAACACATAGCTTTCACTGGATCCCTTTCTCCATAAAATGTTAGTGGCTTGCATGCCAAAAACATTTTGATATCTCTTTCCTTGTTGTGAGTAACTGGCATCGAGGGATGAACTTCTATTCTTTCTGTTTCTACTCTGGCTGGAACTCCCAAAATAGAAGTCAGAGTTTCCCGTAACTTTCTCATTTCTTCAGCCAACATGTCCCTAGTTACATATTCAGGAGGTGGCACCGATCTCTCTTGAACATTCCCAGAATGGGATTCTTCAGGTTCAGCATGAATTCCAGTTTGACCTTTTCCTTGAGACTGGCTTCTTCCTCTGTCTTGTCCCTTTGGTCTTCCTCTACCTCTATTTCCAGACGTGCTAGTCGGAATATTAATGGGTGATTCTTCCCTTTCCTCAGATTCTGGACGAGCCAATCTTTCAGATCTTCAGGTTCTGCTAGACATCTGCAGATTTTAGTGTTAATAATCACGTATTCACATTCCCAAATATAATGAAGTATTCAAGTTCAGATGTGTACCTGTAAATTCATAATTACACTGACCAGATGTAATTAAAATTTACCTTACACACTATACTTTCAACTCATCATATTTATTTTAATGGTGCTAACTATGTCCGGGACCGTTAACATGGAATAAAACAGTTTAAGTCTAGGTGTCATGCTGTTAAATACCTAAATCCCTTAAACTCAGACTCTGATACCACTTTCTGTAACACCCCATACAACACATTGCATGTATCACATACTTCATAAGGAAGAAATACATGTTTATATACCATTCAGGTCCCTTAGTACAAGAATTTACCATACAGAATACATGTCTCAAAAATTCAAAATACATTTATTGTACTAATCAACGTTCATCAATCAAAACTATACATCATAGACAAATCTTCAGGTAGAAATGCATATAGGAAAATATCATATTTTCCCCTTTTCCTTACCGTCCGTACCTCCTGCAATACATATTTAAAATCACAAAACGAGGGTTAGACTGAAAGGTCTAGAGAGTTACCCTATTTATGTCATTGCAGGGTGAAAATCACCAAAACTTTGTA
>NW_020200677.1:63339-108534 GCF_001531365.2 Cynara cardunculus var. scolymus | reverse complement strand
ATTATGCCCACATACTTAATGCATACACATTTCACATACTAGCATGATTAAATATAATAATTTATCATGCTGTCAGGTAAACACATAACAAATAATCACATATTATTTACCTCAGGTGATAACCAAGATCCAGTTATCACACAAGCAATTTAGAACTGTTGACAATGATTATGAAATGACGTTGAGCCAATATTCTCAAGTGGAGGAGGCAATTAATGAATCGATGCTTGTACCTGACAGAAGGTTCAATTTTGTGTCGATTGATCAGTTGGGGCCATATGTCAATCAGAAGGACCTCGTAGGTAAGGTGTCAGACTAACTTTTTTTTTCCTCATAGTGTATTTTGACTTTGTGCTAAATATGACTTTTGCATGTAATTATGAATAGATGTTATTGGGGTGGTTCAACATGTTTAACCAACGACAACCATTCGAAGGAGAATAAACCAATTGACAGTTCCAAAGAGGGATACGATGATTGTCGATGAGATGTACGGTACTTCTTTATCTTACACTTTTATTGTTAGTCTTACCTTTTATTAAATATACTAAAGTGTAATATATCGGTCTTCTAGGAAGAAGAGTTTTGTTGTATGTCTATGGAATGATCAAGCGACTTATCTTGGGCAAGAACTTTTAGATATGGTTGACAAATCGCCTATAGTAGCAATCAAGTCTTTGAAGGTTGGGGATTTTCGAGGTAAAAATCTTTATATTGCTACCCTTCTGTGTTGTGATTAAAGAGGCATGGTTGCTTGTTTTCAATTGGTATTTTAGTAATTTCTTCTTTTTCTTTCAGGCTTCTCTTTATCAACACTGCCCAATAGTTATATTCGAATAAATCCTGATATATCACAATGCTTGAAGTTGAGATCATGGTAAGACATTACCTGTAATAAAATGGTTATATTGTCTATAATTATTAAAGGTTGGATCTCACATGGGTACATGTTTCACATGTATGATTCTGAAGGAAAAGAAATAACACTAACTTCCATTAGCTCGTTTCACATGAAAAATGAAGGTTCATCGATGTACTACGACCGAGTGCCACTTGCTCATATAACGATAAACCCATCTTTGGGTGAGGACAAGGTATAGTATATTCTTAAAATATTGTTTATAATTTACCATTATCAATGAACTATGAAGAAGTTAATACATTTGTGTAGCAGTCTACGATCTTTAATACACGAGCCTATATGACGTTCATTGGTCCTGATCAGACTAGGACATATCGGGCATGCAACCCATGTAACAAGAAAGTTAGTGAGTCTACTGGATTGGGTTATTGGTGTGAACGGTGTCAAGTTCACGAATAAAATGCAAACTAATGTTTTTGATCATTTCCCTTGTATTCTAGATCTCGACAATAGATGACTAAAAATGGTTCAACATACTTTAATTATTTATTATCATTTATAAATATATACTATCTGTGAAGTTTTCTGATGTGAGTGGTGAAGCTTGGTTTTCTATACTCAATGAGGAGACAAAGACTTTACTTGGTTGTTCGGCTGATGAGCTTGCTAAAATGAAAGCACAAGTACTTTCCCGTTTTCAGACAAACATTGCACCATCCTCTTAAACTACTACTTGAATTTTTATTTTTAGTAAATGACAATATTGAAATATGTAAGCGGCTGCCAATAACAATCAAAGAAGGCCCAATGGATTCCATTCCTCTTCCAAGTTGTCATTCATCAACAGAGTGCAACAATGTGAAACGCCAAAATATAAATGTGATTGCTATTACCCCGATCGATTTTTTGCTGATACAAGACTTCTTTAGAAGACATATCTTTGATGAAAAGTTCATAACTTAGTTAATCAATTTGGTTTTATTAGTTGTTGAACAATCTATTAGTTGTTGTGGATCAGTGGATGATTTTTTTTTGTTTAGATTGGTTGATTATGATTGTGGTTTGAAATTTGTAGAGTACATTGTTCTTTGGAGTATTGATGGTTGATTATGATTGTGGTTTGAAATTTTAAGTGCATTTTTTTGAATTTGGAGTATTGATGATTAATTATGTGCGATTTAAGTATAGAATTGCATAGAGAAAGTGGATTTAGATGTGCGCTTTTGAGTGCATTGACTACTAAATTGTCTGCAGACGGTCTAAGTAGGAGACCCAAAGGCTCTGTATGTACTATGAAGAGGCTCTGTGTCTAGGAGTTGAGCTCTGTATCTGAGTACACGACAAGTTGCACGCAACACTTCAGTCTTCATGCCCTCTGTGTTCGAGCTCTATGTCTGAGCTTTGTATCTGAAGTCTGAAGAATGACTCTTCAGACTTGTAATCTAAAGTCTTCTTTTTTCAGACTCAGCTTACCCAAACTCTAAAGTCTGAACTTTGAAGTCTTCTTTATCGGACTAAGCTTACCAGAACTCTAAAGTCTTCTTTTTCAGACTTAGCTCACACGAACTCTGGATATATGAAAACTAGTCTGCATATTTAGACTTCCATACTTGGCCCACGTTTCAATCAATCCCACTAATGTAGGATGCAATTGATTTTATTCGTGGGTTAATTAATCTGTGTGGTAACTGATGAGCGGTGGAACCTTTACACAGACAGGCTAAGTTGGAGACCCAGAGGCTCTGCATGTACAATGCAGAGGCTCTGTGTTTGGGAGTTGAGCTATGTATCCGAGTTCTTGGCAATTTGCACACAAGACTTCAGTCTTCATGCCCTTTATGTTCAAGCTCTTTGTCAGAGCTTTGTTTCTGAACTCTGAAGAGTCATTCTTCAGAGTTACACTTCAGAGTTATTTTAAGAGTACAAGTCTGAAGAGCCATTATTTAGATTTATTCTTTAGAGTTATTTTAAGAGTACAATTCTGAAGTCATTCTTCAGAGTTATTCTACAGAGTTATACTTCAGAATTATTCAAATACCCAATATCTTTAAACATGAAGACCAAGTAGAGCCCCTCTAGTTCCTCAACAACTTTTCAAGAGTAAAAGTCTGAAGAGTCATTTTTCAGAGTTATTTTAAGAGTACAACTCTGAAGAGTCATTCTTCAGAGTTATTCAAGAGTACAAGTCTGAAGTCATTCTTCAGAGTCATTTTTCAGACTTATACTAGCATATTTCAGAGATCTAAAGATAAGTCTCAAGGGGTTGAAGATAAGTCTTGTAAGCACAAGTTGTCATGACGAACAAGTTGTCAATATCGATCCAGATGGAGAAAAGGGTGTAATTAACTGAAAAAAGGCGATTTCGAGATGCACGATATATGTCCCCCCTAAAGCAATATAGAATTTTTTTGCCTTCATTCTCTCTGAAATCAACCCTCATGTAATGGATTTTCAAATCCATCTTCCAAACAACCAGTCAGTTAGGTCTATGAACAACGATATATTGACATATATTGATGATAGGGAGAGGCACAAAAAAAATGTTCATTGCATTTTTTTTAAAGAAGTAGACTTGATAGTTCTGTAAGGAGCCATTTGTATAAATATTTCCCAAAACACTACACATTGGATGCACGGTCATGTCAATGGAATTGTCAAAGACGAGAAAAAATGAGAGGTCGGTTGGATTTGTTGATCCTGCCGAAGGAGACGGTACTACTTATGTCTACTTTTGACTCATGTTAATGGCCCTACATGCTTTAAAGATCTCTAAATGGTCAATGGATTAATACATCCTACATTTTGAAAAGCAGCTCTAGAGAAAGGACTGATCGAAAATGATGATAATCTATCCCAATGTCTGGCAGAGGCCTCCGTATTTCAGTTTCCTAACGCTCTTAAAGGTTATTCACATTGATCTTGATTTATTTTGATTGAGATGTTTGCAAGTTATGGGATGATCACTAAGATACACTTTTTGAAGATTAGATGTCGCAATATAATAATGTTCAACAAGTCCAGGATATGGTGCTCACGGACATCATGGTTTTTCAAGAATTGATGGGTAAAAACATATCGGGGGTTGCAGCTAATAACATACCGGGGGGGGGGGAGAACTGCACACTCTCGATTCAAGATTCCTCTCAATTTGGATAATAACTCAGTATGCAACATAAAACAACAAAGTAGGACTTCTCAATTACTCCATGCTTCAAGACTAATCATTTGGGATGAAGCTTCGTTGGCTAAAACGCAGGTGGTGGAGGCACTTGATCAACGATGCAAGATATCATTGTATACATGCTTCTATTTGGTGGATAGATAATGGTGATGGGAGGCAATTTTAGACAGGTGTTGCCAGTTGTGAGACACGGTACAAAGGCACAAATTGTAGACTCCAGCCTACAGATGTCACCTCTTTGATCTTCGATTGAACAAAAACGATTAACTATCAATATGAGAGGGTTGACTGATCCATGGTTTTTCAAAATTCCTTTTGTGAGTTTGTGATGGAGATGAAGAAACAATTGATGATACTTTTATTCGCATACCTGATGGCATGGCTATTCTCTACAATGATAATGGTAACTCAACGAATGTTTTGATTGATGCAATATTTCCATCTCTTCAAATCAACGGAGCTGCATTAGATTACATAATTTCTAGGGCGATATTATTGACAAAAAATAACAATGTTGATGAGATTATTGACAAGTTGATCGATAGATTTTGTGGGGTGGAAAAAGTCTACTATAGTTTCGATGAAACACAAAACGATAAGAACAACTTCTATCTGATAGAGTTTTGAAACTCAATAACTGTTAGCGGTTTGTCTTCTCATTATCTCCGACTAAAAATTGGATGTTCAATCATACTCCTATTTGAATGGATTATGTAATGACACAAGATTGATGTGCAAAGGGTTTCAGCAGAATGTGATCAATGCTGAAATAGGCGTTGGTCAACATGTTGCAAGAGGGTATTTTTGCCGAGGATTCCTTTATGTTCATCAGAAGATGACAAGTTCCTATTAAAGTGAAAACAAAAGCAACTTCCAGTTCGATTGAGCTTTGCTATGACAATAAATAAAGTTGAAGGACAAACGATCCCAAACGTAGGTGTTTATCTGCCAGAATCGGTGTTCTCTCATGGCCAATTTTACATGGCATTACCTAAAGGTATATGTTGGAACCCAAATACTCTTAATTTGTAGTAAAACACAGTTTATAAGTAATAGGAATGAAAACAAACAGTGTACCACGAATAATTAATCAAAATATTCAAAGTATAAATAAGAACAATGAAAAGACTTGAATATGTCGAATGCTTTTATTTGATGAATGTAAAGAACAATCAAATAAATCGTAATCTCACAATAATTAGGTATAGTATAAGTCGGCACTCTCAGGTRATTTGAACCTGAGGAGGAAGCCTCCTTATATACGCCTAGGTCTAACAAGTATTCTATAAAATAGGCTTGAATTACTGAGCTGACGAGTCTGTATCCTTATCTTTGACTTCCCTTGAAAAGCA
The DNA here is from genome assembly GCF_001531365.2 of Cynara cardunculus var. scolymus. Taxonomy (NCBI): domain Eukaryota; kingdom Viridiplantae; phylum Streptophyta; class Magnoliopsida; order Asterales; family Asteraceae; genus Cynara; species Cynara cardunculus. The sequence goes on along the minus strand of NW_020200677.1, from coordinate 103,139 downwards.
GAGCAAACAGTTAGACACTTGCGAGAATGTCTGAGCTAGCACGCGCGTTCCATGGAGAAAGTGACTAGAAGCTCTGCATGTACTATGCAGAGGTTCTGCATATGCAGAGGCTCTGCATGTACTATGCATAGGCTCTGGGTCTTGGAGTTGTAGCTTTGTGTCAAGCGCTTATGTTTTTTGGCGCATAAGGCTTGATCGTCCACGGGGATTGAGTGCGGGCTCTGTATGAATGGAACCTTCACTCTTGAGTAAGAGTTCTAGTTCTTGATCTTCTGCATGAGAGCTCTGAGTCCAGACCGCTTCAATAGACTAAGTCCTATTGACTAGAGTAAGAGACTTCTTACTTACACTTTCATAGGTTGGGATCTAACAATCTCCCCCTAAGTGTAAATAAGGCAGGCTCTTACTTGAATTACAAAACAGAAAGTCTAATCGAAGCCAAAGGTTAAAAGGAACCTCTGATTTACATTCACTATCTAAAAAAGTACAATACGATTGAATGGAAATTACATTGAGTTAAATATAGAAAAAAAAACTTACAAAAGGTAAGGTCTAAATGTTTTGAAGTCTGATGAACTTCCTAAGAAGTTCACAAAACTCTAGCATGTTGCGAATTGACCTTAAGATGAGTTTTGCTCGCTCTTTAGCTCCAGATGAGGCATCTTTGCTCCTGACTAAGTTGTCTCTGATGTAGCGCATAGTAGAGTTAGAATATTTGTAGTTTTGGCCGTCTCGAAAAAAGATCTTCTTTCCTTGTGCATTTCGAAAGACGACCCCCACCTCTGGTTCCACCAACACAGTCCAAGAAGGAATACTATTAATGCCTTGCAGATCTTCGTTTGGTGCATCAACAGTCAATTGATCCACTCCAAGGTCCAGAGCTAGTTGAAAATCAAACTTGCATCTGAAGTCGAGTAGGTCTGTCATTGTTTGTCGTATAACAGAGTTGGCCACATCATATTTAGGCCCCTTATTCTTCTTGTGGTCTGTGAAGTAATACAGAGATAGAAGATCCCACGGATTCAGATTTATAAGGTCACAATCTGTGAACCTGCAGATCTGTCTGCAAGACCTCTCCACCGTATACTCATGGAAGATGATCTGGTTGTGCACGAAGGTGCATTTCTTTATGTCGAGGACTTGTTTGATTCCATCGACGAAGTGGACTGTAGAGATCGGCTATTTGTAGCGATTTAGAAACCTTTGCCTGATATTCTCTTGAACCATTGGATGAAGACTGATCTTGATGACCGGTGTCTCTTCTCGCAGGTTGTAGATAAATTGGTAAATATCCTTGCTGTCTGCCTTGTCCTTTATTGGCTTGTCTGGGGGTGTAGGCGTAAGCATTGCGTCCATGCTCTCCTTGATCTTTTGAACTCGATCAAATGGATGCTTTATTTTTGGCCTGCTGCTTGGGTTTTCTTCTTCTGCTCTTGCAGGTTTGACGGGGACCCTCTGCCTTATAGCCGGAGTGACTACTCTGGTCCCTTCAGCAGGGACCCTAGCTTTGTGTGTGTTCTTTGGTGGTGGAGGAGCAGCAATTGTAACATTTTCAAGAGGTACGGAAACAGGAATGGCCATAAGCGATGGGTCGGCAACATTCACTGCTACTACCTCTTCTTCTTGTCTTCTTGTTGTAGCAGCTGTGTCCATGGCATATTCGGTTGATGAAGACAGAGCCAGTTCTGAATCAGATGAGTCATAGACGGATAGGAGATCAATCACGTCTTTATTCTTTTGTAGCCCAACTGGCTCTGCTTGGGATGCCATGGGCATCTTTCCCTTTCGAAGCGCCTCTGCTTGTTCTAGCACTGGTTAACTCTATGCTCTCTGCCTCAAAAAATCTTACGCTGATTGGCGTGGGGGAAGAGGCAGTTGGTGCAGAGGGGGCAGCCGTATGTGTAACACTTGGAGTGGCTGTTGAATGCTTCTCCCCCTCTTGACGATTTTGAGGACCAGACAGGTCTGGGTCCTCATCATCGTCAAGTCTTCTTCTTTTGGACGCCTCTGCACACGGAGTTGGGTCCATTCTTTGTTTTGGTCTCTGCTTGAGGTATGGACTTGACCTTTGCCTCAAACAGTTTGAGAAGCTCTTCCACTGCGTCCCCAAGTCGTTGGATTTCTATATCCGTGCAGTAGTTGAAGGAAGCCAGAGAACTCCTGATGGAGTCTGCTGCTTCTGTGGCTTTGCTGTTGAAATCCGATGTGAAATTTGCCACCTTCTGTAGAAGTCTGTCACCCAAAGCATTCATTACGCCCTGAGTGACATAATTAGGTACGTTGAGAGGGAACATCGCCTGGGTGTCATGAGAAGTGGACGCTTCATCCCTCTGCATGGATGCTATGACCCTTTGCAGGGCCTCAGCATTTCGCGCCGTCAACTCTTGAAGGGTATCGAGACGAGAGGCATTTATCGAAGATTCAACACTCAATACTGCCAAGGATTTCATTAAGAGCAGATGCAGAAGGTGATGGCTCTACACGAGCCATGATGAGTTTTAGCTCTTCCAAGGAGCACAGCAAAGAAGTGGCAAGGGATTGGAAATCTTCCCTTGTGACGTAGGCTGTTTGTGTAACCTCTGGCTCAACACATGGGCCAGATTCATTCCTTGTTCCAAGGACACCTTCTTACTCGACTTGTTTGATGTTTGTCGAGGAAGGATTTCTAGCAGATCCTCGTGGTTCTCCTTGAGGAGAATCCACTACTGCTGTTTTGTCATGAAGAGTATCCAAGGCAGGTTCAGAGCCAGCCAGAGGACTCTCCATGAGTAGACAAGAAGGTTGGTCGAGAACCTCCATGTCTTGTGCACCTAATCCTTGCTCTGAACAAGGTGGGGAATCTACACGTGCAGAGGAAACAAATTTCTCTATGTGGGATAGTGGCGTGATATGGGGAGACATATCACTTATTCTTTCAAAGGTTGCACCCTTTTGAGAGGGTGTTCCCTGAGGTGTGGCTTCCTTTTGGCTTTGATAACCAGAGGCAGATATGATCTCTGATTGGTTTGGCTGGTAAAGGTTCGAGTTGTGCACCTCTGTTTCAATGACCTCCGTGTCTCGACCACCGGAGTCAGATGATTTGTTTGCACTAGGACTTGTGGTATTGAATCGTATGTGCCTATTTACCCTAGGTTGCTCTGGCTTGCCCTGAGGCAGAGTAGCTGCTGCACCTCCTCCCTCTTCTCCTTCCTCTTCACTCTCCTCACTTTCTTCTTCTTCTTCCTCCTCACTCTCCTCACTTGAAGTATAAGACCTAGCAGCATCATCGAAGTGCTCTTGGTCAACCTCTTGGTTAGAGCTAGAGGATTGTTCCACGCCTCGATTAGCTTCTTCTTCTGCTCTGAGTATGGCCTCTTCCCTTAGGCGAGCAATCTTTGCCTGTAGAGCTCTTTCTGCTCGCACTTCCTCTTCTCGTACATGAGCAAGTTCTGCCAGTCTAGCTTGCTCTGCTCGATCCTCCTCTTCCTTTTTCTTTCTCTCCCTCTCTACTCTCTTTTTCTTTGCTTCCTCTCTCTTTCTTTGTTTCTCCTTCTCTTTCTCTAATCTCACCGCCTCTTCATCTGCCTGAGGCCTTAGAATGTTTTCTGTTCTCTTCTTCGATTATTTCTATGCGTGTTGGGGTTCGAGGCACTGGTTCTAGTGCCTCACGTGCACGTCTGTACGCTCTTTTATCTCCCTCGTTTTCATATAGGCAAAGACCTTCTTTGGGATAGGCCTCTCTGATGGGTAGCCCTCTTTGTTGATGGTGGGCTTGTAGTGGGTGAGCACGTTCACTTTGTGCACGGGCAGACGACCCACGTCGATGTTGTTGTCGTCAAGAACGGGCCTTAGGAGAAGACCCAAGAAGTGGGGAAACAACATAGATGGTAATTCCTTTTCTTTTGCCACCTCCTGGCATTTTTTGGCAACGACAGCCTTGAACTCTGTGTAGAGTATCAAGGAGTAGTCCAAGAACAAGTCAAAGTAGATGTCATACAGAATTTGAAGGATGTTCGTAGAGCACATGTCCAAGCTCCCAATCTTCCTTGTCAGTGATCTGTTGACCAATGTGAACAGTGTGTTCCACATTGGAGGTAGGTATTGGTGACGGTATTGAGACGGGTACTGGATAGCTTTGCTGTACCCCAAGAATTTCAGAAAAACAACGATTTCATCCTCAGATGGGAGAGGGGCGTACGCATTAAGCCCTAGGTCCGTTTTTGTAGGGATTTCAAGAACGCAGGAAAACAAGGACCGTGAAATACGAACATTGAAGAACTCCTTTGAAGATGAGACATAAAAGTCTCCAACGATCCCTCGTTGGGAGTCAGTTATGGCGCATGATTGCCAAAATTCCTGGATATACCTTTCAGGTACAAGGTCATCGGTGTTTGTCAATGTAGGGTTTAAAAAGTGGTGTTGAAGGATGTCTATAATTGGGTGGTATTTTTGGTCAAAGTTTTCGAGAAAAAGGTGGAGAGCATGGTTATTTGTCTTGATTGGAAAAGGAACCAAGTTTTGACTGGTTTCCTCAACGGTTTTCAGAATAGTGGTGTGGGTTTGGGAGTTTCCAAATTCGGAAGACGACATTGTTGCAGGTTCTTGGTGAAAAAGAAGGGTTTAGAAAACTAGGGTTTTCAAGAATCGGTTCTTGATTCTTAAAATGGTTTGAGGAAAGGGTTTGTATGACTTACTTGACAAACGAGATGAAGATTCAATCACTGATTGGAGTTCCATAAACTGGTTTGAAATCTTGAAGGACAATCAATGGCGGTTGGAGCGTTGAAGACGACAAGTTCTTTTGTAATTCTTTGTAAGCGTAAAAAAAATTGGGGGAAAATAAATTGTTTAAATAGAAAAAAAAATAAACACTCGAGTGAATGCGCCCCAGTTGTCAAAAAAATTGAAGCGGTTTTTCTCACAACCTGCAGGGGAGTGCCACGTGGACTGCCAACTGCAAGTGGCGCCTCCCGGATTTGAAAAGTTAAGCATACATGCGGTGACACTTAGTTAAATGACAGTTATTTAAAAATATTTTAAAAATAAGAACCGCACGTTTTCTTAATAAAATAATATATTTTAAATTTTCAAAACAAATTGAACAAGTGTATATACTCTGGTTTGTGTAAAATAACAACCATTAGACAGAAGCTCTGTATTTGTATACAGAGGTGCTGTGATTAGATTGCTTAAAGAATTTGAAAATAACCCAGAGTACTACATGAAGAGAAAGATAACATACCTTAGGATCTCATATAGAGACTCATGGTTGGACTATACATGTCCTCTGGGTAGAAAACTTGCTATGTTTAGAGGCAGAGGCTCTATATAGTACATATAGAGGCTTTATCCTATAATCATAGAAGTTTTGGAGCAGAGGCTCTGTATAGTACATATAGAGGCTCTGTGTGATTATGATACAATGTTCCGCCTCGACTTGAGCTTTGCTAATCTGCTCCCGCTTAAACTATGCTTGGATCATATATGATAAGTATTGCACAAGCATGACAAACAAGGTATAAAGGCTCTGTATGTACTATACAAAGGCTCTGTATCACAAGACAACTAGGACATGAGCAAGAGGCTCTGCATGTACTATGCAAAGGCTCTGTCTCCTGGATCAATACAATAAAAACAACAGAAACAGAAGTATGCATAAGGGATGTAGAGGCTCTGTCTTAGTTGGAAAGATTTAGCATACCTAACTTGCTAACCAAAAAGTTAAATCTCTTTTCATCAAGAGCCTTTGTAAATATGTCAGCAAGTTGTAAATCTGTGCTAACGAAAAACATTTCAGTCCTACCTTTCTCTACATGGTCCTTAATGAAATGGTAGCGAATATCGATGTGCTTTGTTTTTTAATGTTGCACAGGATTGGCTGTGATTGCGATAGAACTTTCTGAGTCGCATAGAATTGGAATCTTGTCAAACTCAACGCCATAGTCTTTTAGATGAGTTTTCATCCATATCACTTGAGAACAGCAACTGGCTGCAGCTACATACTCTTCTTTGGCTGTGGAAGTAGAGACGCAGTTCTGCTTCTTTGAGGTCCAGCTTATGAGCTTGTCTCCTTGTAATTGGCTGCTCCTTGATGTACTCTTTCGATCAAGTTTGCATTCTGCATGATCAGAATCTATATACGCAATAAGATCAAAACCAGAATGCTTTGGATACCAGAGACCCAGAAATTGAGTTCCCTCAAGGTATCTAAATATTCTTTTCACAGCTGAAAGGTGAGATTCCTTAGGGTTTGCTTGAAATCGAGCACAGAGACACGTAGCAAACATGATGTCTGGTCTACTAGTCGTGAGGTACAACAGTGATCCAATCATTCCACGGTAAGTCTTAAATTCCACCGGTTTTCCAGATGGATCTGTGTCAAGATTAGTTTCCGTTGCGATTGGTGTTCTCATGGTGGAAGAGTTGTGGAGTTGGTATTTCTTTAATATGTCAGAGACATACTTAGCTTGGCTAATGAAAATACCTTACTCCCTCTGTTTTACTTGCAAGCCGAGGAAGAATGTTAATTCTCCTATCATGCTCATTTCAAACTCGCTCTTCATCAAAGCAGAGAACCTATCACAGTGCCTCTGGTTTGTTGAACCAAAGATGATGTCGTCCACATAGATCTGTACTAAAAGCATCTCACCTTTATACCTCTTAATGAACATAGTAGTATCGATTTCACCTTTTTCAAAACCATTTGACAAGAGAAAAGACGAGAGATGTTCATATAGGCTCGAGGTGCTAGCTTAAGTCCATACAAAGTTTTGTCTAAGAAATAGACGTACTCTGGATGTGTGGAGCTTTGAAACCCCAGAGGTTGTTGAACGTAGACTTCCTCTTTCAACTTACCATTCAAGAAGGCTGACTTGACGTCTCAGAATCCCTTGTGAGTAGAGAAGGCTAAGAACAAGCGTATAGCTTCTAGCCTTGCTACTGGCGCAAAGGTTTCGACATAGTCTATGCCTTCTTCCTGGCTATAGCCTTTTGCTACGAGCCTAGCTTTATTTCTTACTACGAACCCATCGTCATCCTTCTTGTTCCTGAAATCCCATTTACAGCCAATTGCAATTTTATCCTTTGGTAAAGGTACAAGAGTCCATACCTTATTCCTTTTAAATTGTTGGAGCTCTTCTTGCATGGCGTCAACCCAACTAGGGTCTTGTAGGGCTTCATGGACTTTCTTAGGCTCTACCATGCTTAGAAAGTTCACGAATAAACATTCATTAGCTGTGGCAGCCCTTGTCTTCACACCGCTTGAAGGTTCACCAATGATCTGGTGAAAAGGATGATCCTTGGTCCATCTTGTTTGCGGGGACATATACAGAGGTTGGGGACGCTTGATCATGTTTCATAGGTATATTTGGCATTTGGCTCGTTCATGGCGAAGAAGGTTCTGCTTGCTCCCCCTCGAATGATGGTACAGAGGATCCAGGTGTAGAACCAGAGGTATTATGCTCTGGGTTTGTGGAAAGGGGGCTCTGATGCAGAGCTTGTTTGCTCTGGATGTGGATTCACATGATCCCTAGAGGAAGCAGAGGTCTGTGAAGGACCAGAGTGATATGTACTTGTAGTTTATGGTTCTTCACTTACACGCACAGATTCATCTCTTGATGAACGTACAGAGATGTCTTCATCGCCATAGAAGTCTTCAAATAAGAGCATGAGTTCCAATCCCCTGACTTCATTTAAGAATTGAAGTCTGTTTGTTAAGCTCGAGTCCAGAGCTGAGGTACTCTGAAGTCACATGTTCTTTATCGTCGAACGAGACGTTGATGCTTTCCATGGCTGTCTTGGTTCGTTGATTGAAGACTCTGTATGCCTTGGCTTTTGTGGAGTAACCAAGGAACTTTCCTTCATCGGCCTTCTTATCAAATTTGCCAAGATGATCACGATCATTCAGAATGAAGCATCTGCAACCAAAGACATGTAAAAATTTAACATTAGGTTGTCTTTGGTTGATTAATTCATAAGGCGTCTTCATATGCCTCTTTACCATCATTGCTCTATTTTGAATAAAGCAAGCGGTCGAGATAGCTTCAACCCAAAAATGGGTTGGAAGACCAGAGCTTGCTAGCATAGTCCTTGCTGCTTCGACCAGAGTACGATTCTTTCTTTCTACAACACCATTTTGTTGTGGTGTTCTTGCTGCAGAGAAGTTCTGAGTTATGCCCTCCTTGTCTAAGTTCGCATCAATATTTACGTTCTTAAACTTTGTTCCATTGTCACTTCTTAGCTTTTGAATTTTGCTTTGTAGAAGAACTTGAATCTTGGTCATCAGCTTGAATAGTAGCTCTGGGACATCTGATTTCTGCCTTACAAACTCAATCCAGTATATCGTGAGTATTCATCAATTAAGACTAGGATATACTTCTTACCAGACAAGCTCTGCACAGAGATTGGACCACAAAGATCCACTTGAAGCATATGCAGAGGTTTGATACAGGACACATCTGTCTTTGTTTTGTGGGATGCTCTTTTGAACTTTCCCATTTCACATGCAGAGTAGAGATGGTCCTTTTTGAACTTTATGGCAGGAAGTCCGTTAACCAGATTATTTTTCACAAGCTTCTCTATATTTTGGAAATTTAAATGAGATAGCTTATGATGCCAGAGCCAAACTTCTCACACTTGGTGAGAAGTTCATGAGATATAGATTTCTCTTTCTTTTGGCTCTTAGGAACTCCTGACCTGATTCTGACATAATAAAGTAAGCTTCCTTTTGGAACTTGACATTGTAGCCAGAATCACATAGTTGACTTATGCTCAAAAGATTATGTTTAAGCCCAGAGACATAAGCAACCTTATAGACAGAAACCTTACCTTGTAGAAGATTTCCATATCCCTTTATCTCTCCTTGCATGTTATCCCCAAAGGTTACTTTTCCTCCAATCTTCTCTCTATATGAGGAGAGCAACCTCTTATTGCCGGTCATGTGTCTTGAGCATCCGAAGTCGAGATACCAAATGTCCACATGCGGCTTATGCAAAACAAATTATAGGGATTTAGGTACCCATTTCATAATGGGTCCTCGATGATTAGGGATAGAAGATTGCTTTTTAGGCTTAGGGAGAGGCTTCGTCTCATCACCTGAGTTACCAGACTTTGCTTTAGGAGCCTTCTTTCTCTTCTAGGTCTTCTTGGATTTCATCCTTGATGACCTGGAGAGAATACAGTTAGGGTCAGAGAAATGCTTCTTTAACTTACGCAGCAGAGAGAAACATTCATAATTATGAACACATTTTGAATGGTAAAATGATTTATTAGATTTAAAGAACAAATTATTACAATCATTCCTAGCATTAGTAGTTCTAACAAACTTACTATCTACATCTGATTGTTTTGACAATGAATGAATCTTCTCAGTTTTATTCTTTCCTACTCCTTTGTCCTTCAGAGGCCTCTCTGAAACAGAGGAATTAATATTAGAGCATGCAGCGTATTTTTCCTTCTCCGGAGTGAACTTAATTGACTTAGATTTAGAAATTGAGCCCTTCGATGCAGAAGAAACAGACTTTGTACTCTTTACCCTGTATTCAAACTTGGGAGCGGATTTAGCATTGGTTGTCATGCTTACACGGCTAGAACCTAGGAGAATCCTTTTCTCAATTGGGGGTTTTGCAACCTCTGGTTCTTTGGCTACAATCTATGTCTCAACTTGCTCCTTAAACGAGTCCACCTCTGACTCAAAGTCAGAATCAAGAAAATCCTTGTGTGAATATCAAAATACAGAGGTATCATTAAGAACTTGAGATTCTCGTATGCATGAGCTAGAAGCTTCTTTCGTCTTTTTTTGTGGGGCTTTCAAAAGTATCCGAGGAGTTACACTCAAAAGAATCTGCATGACCTTTAGGAGGATAATTTAAGGCCTCAAGCAAATCTTGCTCGAAAACCTGTCTTATCGTTTCTGTGAAGTCATCCAATAATTTTGGAACTAGAGACTTAAGAAAATTTCTTGTGGATGAACTCTTGATTTCATCTAGTTCAGGTTTGACAACCTCACTCTCAGTCTTAAGATGTTCGAGATTTGTAGAGCCAAAACAAAAAATCTCGTTTGTCTTCTGTATGCATTTTAAATCGACTTGAGGCACACATTTTGAAGAGTAAGAGATATTTTTAAATTTCAACCTTTGAGTTCTAGCTCCACTTTCAAGCCTACATCTTTTGAACGGTGAAGCTGTATACAAAATAAGAAAATCTGGTTTTTATTTTTCAACCAACCTAAATACGGATTCAAGAGTAGTTTTCTTCTTCTAGGTGAGGTCTAGGTCTGTATAATCTATCCCTGCTTTATCCTGTTGAGAATTTACTTTTTCATACACCTGCTGAGCATCTTGATATTTCTTGATCAAGAGCTCTTTTCTTTGTAAGCTCTGGTGTAGGAACTCCCATTCTTTTGAAAATAATCTTTTAGGGCCTCAGAGTTTAATCTGTCACGTTCCTTTTTCTAAAAGCTCTGTTTCTTTCTTCTTTATTACCGCTTTTAATTCTAAGCACTCTGATTTAAGACTTGCTTCAGTGGATCGTTTTGTTTGCAAACATTTTTCATTTTCCACTAATAACTCTTGTTTCTCTACAGTTAGCAGCTCTGTCTCACGTTCAAAAAATAATTTTTCTTTTTCCAAAGATTTTCTTTTGGATTTTCTAACAGAGAGCTTTTGCTGTAGGTTGACGAAATCATTTGTCAAACCAGAGATACTTTCTTCCAGGTCAGAATGAGAATAGCCAGAGATGGAACATACCTGTGAGTCAGAGTCAAATCCAAACTCTTCTCTGTCATTCTCGACAGGCATCCCAAAAAAATTGGCTTGATCTTCTTCTTCAGACGAGGAGTCAGAGACCCAGTTCTCCTGTTCAGCCATGAGGCTCCTTTGTGATCGATTGTACTTGTACTTGTTTTTGTAGTACAATTCATCTTTCACCAAAGGGCCTCTGCACTCTTTGGAGTAGCGCCCCATCTTGCCGCATCTAAAACATCGAACACCTAGCTTCTTCTGGTCTGATGGCTCTTCCTCCTTCTTGTTTAAAACAGAGGTTGGGTTCCTTCCTTCTAAAGCTCTGCCTCTGCTTCAATCGCTTTGTCTTCCTCGCTTTTCGAGGACCTTCTTTCCAAACTTCCTTTGGAATTCCTTGGTGATCAGGGCCAAGGATTGTGCAAAGGCACTAATATCCTCGTCTTCAAAGCTAGAAGTTCTGTCTTCTTCATCACTCTCCATGATGAGAGCCTTCTTTCCCTTCCTCCTTTCCTCTTTGGATCTTCGCTTTCTATGTGACTGGCTGTATCCTGTCTTTTTTGAATCATAGTCAAGAGCCAGAGGTCCACCCAGAGCGACCTTGGCCTTCTACACCTCTTGTTCTTGAGCTTGCAGAGTCCCATACACGTCGTGCAACGTCCATTGCTCCAGATCTTGATTCGCTTGGAGAGACATCGTCAGGTTTCCCCATTCTGCATTCAATCTCTTCAAGAAGAGCATGTTGGTCTCCTCTTGAGTTCTCATCACATCACATTTGCGGCATTTATTGATTAGAGTATTGAACCTGTGATAAGTCTGTTCTAAAGACTCATCGGAAAGCGCCTAAAAGCTGTTATACTCGTTCAAGCATTGAGCACGACGGTTCTTCTTTATCTTTATACCTCCTTCCAACTGGTTTGCTAGTTCATCCCATAGACCCTTGGCAGAGTCGCACGCATCAAGAGATTGAAAAATCTCATTGGGAAGTGCCATGATTAAAAGCCTTTTGGCTTTTTGATCCACCTCCGCTTTGCGTTTGTTTTCATCGTTCCAGTCACGGCGAAGTTTGGGTACTCGCCTGGCAGGTACCTCAACCGTATCACCAGCAGCAGGAATACGAGGAATGATGGTGGTAGGGACATAGGGGCCATTTAAAATTGACTCGTAGAGTTCGAGGTCAAGACCCTCATAAAAATTTATCATCCGAATTTTCCATTGGGGATATTCTTCCCTAATGAGAGTCGGAGGTTTGGTCAATGAACCGACACTATACATGGAGTTCCATGATTGAGACGACATTTTTTATTAAAAATTTTAGAGAAGAAGATTGACGAGAAAGATGATCGACAGAAAAATCATTTCCAAATTACGTAAAAGAAAACGTTTTAAACAGAGAAAAATAGGAGTGAAAATCCTTTTTAAAACGAATAATCAAAAAGAATTAAGAGTAGAATCCAGACGGATATCGGTCGACTAATCAATTAATTTGATTAGCAGGCTGTGATACCAATTGTTGGAACCCAAATACTCTTAATTTGCAGTAAAACACAGTTTATATATAATAGGAATGAAAACAAACAATGTACCACGAATGATTAATCAAATATTCAAAGTATAAATAAGAACAATGAAATGACTTGAATATGTCGAATGCTTTTATTTGATGAATGTAAAGAACAATCAAATAAATCGTAATCTCACAATAATTAGGCATATTATAAGTCGACACTCTCAGGTGATTTGAACCTGAGGAGGAAGTCTCCTTATATATGCCTTGGTGTAACAACTATGCTACAAAATAGGCTTGAATTACTGAGCTGACGAGTCTGCATCCTTATCTTTGAGTTCCCTTGAAAAGCGGAGCAGACTAGGTCAAGCCGCCTCAAAACAGTTAGATGCTTGTGAGAATGTTTGGGCTAGCACGCGTGCTCCATGGAGAAAGTGACCAGAAGCTCTGCTTGTAACATACAGAAGCTCTGCATGTACTATGCAGAGGTTCTGCATATGCAGAGGCTCTGCATGTACTATCCAGAGGCTCTGGGTTTTGGAGTTGTAGCTTTGTGTCAAACGCTTATGCTTTTTGACGCATAAGGCTTGATCGTCCACGGGGATTGAGCGCGGGCTCTGTATGAATGGAACCTTCACTCTTGAGTAAGAGCTCTGGTTCTTGATCTTCTGCATGAGAGCTCTTAGTCCAGACCGCTTCAATAGACTAAGTCCTATTGACTAAAGTAAGAGACTTCTTACTTACACTTTCGTAGGTTGGGTCTAACAGTATATCACGAGGAAATACAAAGGTATTGGTTAAACCTGCCAAAAAATTCAACCTTCGTGGATTCTATACATAAAACGTGGTCTAGCAAGAGGTTTTACACGATTAAGGTACAAGCAACAATTGATTATTAAGCATTCATTACATTATGTGTTTGTGTGTGTATATATAAATTTACTTATAATCACTCTGTATTTCTTGCAGCTGATAGAAGACTTCTTTTAGAAGACATATCTTTGATGAAAAGTTCATAACTTAGTTAATCGATTTGGTTTTATTAGTTGTTGAACAATTTATTAGCTGTTGTTGATCAGTGGATGATTCTTTTTTGTTTAGATTGGTTGATTAAGATCGTGGTTTGAATTTTGTGGAGTACTTTTTGAATTTGGGGCTCTGGTCCTTAAGGACCAAAGGACCCCTGGTTGGTCTTGCTCTGTATGATGCAAGCTTTTCCATGGGGTATTTCAGATCTCTGAAGACAAGTCTGCAAATTTAGACTTGTCTTGTAAACACATTTCAGATATATGAAAACAAGTATGCATATTTAGACTTCCATACTTGACCCACGTTTCTATCAATCCCACTAATTAAGGATGCAATTAATTTTATTCTTGGGTTAATTAATTTGTGTGGTAAGTGATGAGTCAGGGAATCTTTACACAGAGAGGCTAAGTAAGAGACCTAGAGGCTCTGCATGTACTATGCAGAGGCTCTGTGTCTGGGAGTTGAGCTCTGTACCCGGGTACTTGGCTATTTGCATGCAAGACTTCGGTCTTCATGCCCTCTGTGTCCGAGCTCTTGGTTCCAGGAAACTTCATAACTAAGTCCTCTTGGACTAAATCATCTTCAGACTTCATCTTCATTTTTGTTGACCAGAGGGGCTCTGGTAGACCAGAGGGCCTTTCATTGTCCTTGCTTTTGGGTTGGCCTTGATTTTTCTTGGTGAGAGGGGCTATGGTCCCTAAGAACCAAAGGAGCTCTGGTTGGTCTTGCTCTGTATGATGCAAGTTTTACTATGGGGTGTTTTTTAAAGATATTGGGTATTTGAATAACTCTGAACTCAAGGTCTTCAGACTTCATCTTAAGATTTGACACTTAGGCGCTCTTTGGGTCATCTCTTGAAATAGCTGAAAAATGACCCTTCAGACTTGTACTTGTACGCCTGAGAAGCTCACCCAAACTCTGAATCTATTTCAAGAGTACAAGTTTGAAAAGTCATTCTTCAGAGTTATACTTCAGAGTTATTTTAAGAGTACAAGTCTGAAAAGTCATTCTTCAGAGTTCTACTTTAGAGTTATTTCAAGAGTACAAGTCTAAAGGGCCATTCTTCAGAGCTATTTCATGAGTACAAGTTTGAAGGCATTATTCAGAGTTATTCTTTAGAGTTATACTTCAAAGTTATTCAAATACCCAATATCTTTAAACATGAAGACCAACCAGTGCCCCTCTGGTTCCTCAATAACTGTTCAAGAGTACAAGTCTGAAGAGTCATTCTTTAGAGTTATTTCAAGAGTACAACTTTAAAGAGTCATTCTTCAGAGTTATGTCAAGAGTACAAGTCTGAAGTCATTCTTCAGAGTTATTCTTCAGATTTATACTAGCACATTTCAGAAATCTGAAGATAAGTCTTAGAGAGTGAAAATAAGTCGTGTCTGGACTCTGAAGTATTCTTTTTCAGACTTAGCTCACCTGAACTCTGAAGTCTTCTTTTTCAGACTTAGCTCACACGAACTTTGATGTATGAACTCTGAAGTCTTCTTTTTCAGACTTAACTCACCTGAACTCTGAAGTCTTCTTTTTCAGATTAATTCACCAAAACACTAAAGCCTTCTTTTTCAGACTTAGCTCTCCCAAACTCTGGATCTCTGAAGACAAGTATACATATTTAGACTTCCATCCTCGGCCTACGTTTCAATCAATCATGCTAATTTAGGATCCAATTGATTTTATTATTGGGTTAATTAAATTGTGTGGTAACTGTGAGCCGTGGAACCTTTACACAGAAGGGCTAAGTAGGAGACCTAGGGGCTCTACATGTACTATGCAGAGGCTCTGTGTCTAGGAGTTGAGCTCTGTATCCGAGAGACTTCAGTCTTCATGCCCTCTGTGTCCGAGCTATGTATCTAAGCTCTTCGTTCCAGGAAAATTCATGACTAAGTCCTCTTGGACTAAATCATCTTCAGACTTCGTCTTCATTTTTGTTTACCAAGGGCTCTGGTTGACCAGAGCATCTTTGGTTGGCTTGCTTTTGGTTGGAAAGTCCAGAGGGGCTCTGGTTGGTCTTGCTCTATGTGATGCAAGCTTTAACATGGGATATTTTAAATCTCTGAAGACAAGTCTACAGATTTAGACTTGTTTTGTAAACACGTTATTTTACTTTCCAATTTGTAGATCTCGCTGCATTGCAGCGCGTATACTACTAGTAAATATATATAGGGAAGAATTCAAACAAGAACACCTTCATTTTACGAGAACACGAGAAGACCCTTTTACTATAGACAATCACATGTGATACTATTATTCCATCATATATGATTCACATGTGATACTAAATCAGAGACGCAGATGATTTTCGATGCGATCTTGGTTGCTGGCCAAGTCGCCCGTACACCACTAAGCTCCCTCACAAATATTATCACATGTGATAAGGTTGTTGTTGATACGATACTATAATCCATCAGGATCATCACATGTGATGTTAAATCATAGACGCAGACAACCTTTGGCGCGGCCTAAGACGTAGAACACATCGTCCGCACATCACCAGGGCCCCTCACGCGTATTATCACATGTGATAAGGGTGTTCTCGCGTTCTCGTAAAATGGAGGTGTTCTCGTTTGAACCTCCACCTATATATATATATATATACACACACACACACACACTATAATGGTACTCACATAATGCAGCAAGATACATCTTGATTTTAATATCTTTTTTTTCTATCAATGTTATAATACGATATTATGTGTTTTTAAAAAGCGATAATGATTTTATTTTTGAATAAAATATAAATTTGAAGATATCACAAAAATTTGAAAATAATATATCAATATTAGTAACAAATTAACTATTTAAAAGTTCTAATTTTTTGTGTAATTAATTTAATTTAATTTTTATTATAATTTAATTTAAGTTTGTTAATGAAATAATTTTTTTTAATAATATAATATTTTATAAAAATAATAATTAAGTATTTTGTTAGAATTCAATGATTATCCTAATTATATTTTAGGTTTTTTATATTTAAAATGAGATGTTTATCTTGTATTTGATTTTATTTATCTCCAGCTAATAACACGAATTCAGACATGGAATTTTAATAAGTTGTACTTATGTACAGTTTACTTGTAATCTTGAATTTTAAGTTACATACACCAATAAACAGTACTTTATGCATAAAAAATGATTTTTAAGAGTTTTTGTCAAATGCTTTATAATATAGTATGATATATGTATATATATATATATATATGTATATATACTAGTTGTGTACCCCGCAATGCAACGGGATGTAAAAATTCATTAAAATTTATTCAATTTCGAAATATCAAATTCTTTCAATATGTCATAAAGCCTACAACATTTGTACTTACAGTAGATTCAAATAATCATCTCTGCGAAATGTCGGTGTTACTCGATTCTGCAATCATGTGTTTAATAAAAAAATCCCTTTGTAATTGTAGTTATAGGTGGAAAGATTATGATTCAATTTTTGTAAATCCTTTCTAAGGCAAGATATCCAAAAAAAAAAAACAAGTTACAAGCATTAAAGGTGTGGTGATTTAGATCATTCTTTTGGGCTTTTTTGTCATTCCAAGTCAATTTTTATTCATAATGATTGAAACAAGTCTATCAAGGCAACATGCAGAATAATACCTATAGAGATTAATATAAGAATTGGGTACCGGTGTTAGATTACGTTTACTTGGATTTCTTAAAACCCTTGCGTTTTTTAAGTTTTTCCCTGGCTGCTTCAAACTCTTCATCAGTAGGTTCTGAAGATGGTTCATCTCCACCGTATTTATCGACTAAAGATGAGAACATTGCATCTAGCCGTCCTTTCCTCTCACTTTGTCTTTGTGAAATGATAATGTATAGATCATCTGACTCTCTTTTTGATCTGCAACACTATCATGAGTTAGTTTCTCAGAACCAAAACATTATAATCACCACATCAACAAAACTTCAAAAAATATTAGTTCACTTCCCCCTACGCTGCAATCGAGTTGTCGGTGGTTTTGTTTCAGAGACCTGTTTAGCCCATTTCTGGTATGCTTTCATTGACTTCACCTCTCCTGCAAGTGAAGATCAACTACATTACTCAATTTCTGAAATCAGAGATTCTACATTTTTTTCATCATTAATTACTCAACAAACTGAATTCAAGGTTAGGTTTCTCTATTTTATTCCATTTTTAAAAGATATCAAAGTATTACAGAATTTACAAATCTCTTCCCAACCATATATAGAATGGGAAAATTTCTATCCTTGACTCAATTAAATGAAGAATTAGAAACAATTACCGGTTGAAATTGCCTCATCAAGAATATCCTTGAATCGATGTGAATCAAGCTTGGGATCTGAGCACGACATGGAGCAGAAGAGCCTGTGGAGATTAAACAAAATCTTTAGAGAACTGATCTCAAAATGGTGGTTGCTATAGATTTCCCGTATATGACAGGAAGTATCAATCAATATTATCTCTTGTTCTTTGGATATTCAAATCATTAGAGAACTTGCACTTAAAACCCTTTGCACACTGCCTGACTATAAAACTCACATGATATAAATTTGGGATCAACACCTGTAACACAAAACAAGATTTGATCAAACATGAAATTTACGAACTCTAAAATATACTGAATTATCACTTCATATGAATGGTGTTTCAACTGTTATAACCATACACATAGAGAAAAAGAGAACATATATTTTGAACCAACACTTTTACAACAGCCGTATCTGTAAGATATAAAAACCTCATTCACGAGTGCAAACAAGAAAACATCAAAATGAAAACCTAAACACGCAAAGAGTTCTTTCAAAACTGCGGCAAATAAATTCAACCACAGTCCAATAGTCCTTTGACCTATTGTCACCAAACTACCAACCTCAGCCAAGGACCCCTGACAAAGGAGGTTCAAGAATCAGGACCTTTAAGTGCAGTTGGCAGTTGTGTGTGTGAGTGATTCCAAACCCAAAGGAAGTATACAAAAAATTATGGGTATTAAGTTGTAACAAAATTCACACCAATTTCAAATCGAAAAGTATTACATTTGGTCTCAAAGTCAAAGTCTTTCTCTGAATTTAAGGACGACGAATGCACAGAAAAGCACAAAATTTGCAGCCCTAAATATACAATAGTTCTTCCTACACATGCAAGATACCTTCATACAAACACAAAAACATCATTATTAAAAAACTCAAAATGTAGAATTTCACATGCATATCATTGTCATAATCCTAAATCATCGTATTTGAAAAACGAAAATGCAAAGAAATGACATCCTTACCAATTGGAACTTTGGGCTTACTAACAACAATCTTAAGCAGATCATTCAGTTCCTTCCCTTTTGCCTTCTCTTCCTTATTCATTCAAATCAAAAACATCAAAATAATAACAATAAAAAAAAAACAGGAAACATTGATTGATCAATCAGATTAAAAAAGAAAACATGAAATCAATCATACATGCAACTGACCGTGGTGTTGATTTAGGATCAGTCTTAGGTTGAACAGATTGACGTAAAAAATCGGACGTATTTTAGAACATTTTTACACTTGTTCTTATTCTTGAGACCGAAGGTCTTGTCTTCGATGATCTTCTGATTCTTTTCTCAATTTGCTTTCGATTGCTGTTTCGGAGGCATCTTTAATAGTCATCATGTTCCTTTAGAGACATCTTTAATAGATTAGGTACCATCGACCATTCTGAAATGTGCTTCCATCTAATCCTCAAAAGGCTCTCAATCGTCTACATCATCCCTTTGGAGGCGTTTGAATCGATCATTCAAAGTCCTCAAAAGGAGATAAAAAATACCAGACAAAATGAAAACAATTAGCAAAACAACGATTGATTAAGAAGTGTTATACGTGCTCAAACCGATTGATTAAGAATGGATGCCTCAGAGATCTTGGCGGATAAGTAATCATCAAATGAGCATTGACTCATCAAGAGTAGCAAATATCATTCTAATATCATTGGCATATGTTCATTTCCACAATCTACATTATAGCAAAGAAAAAGACAGATTGTTTTTAAAAACGTGCTTTTAATCGCAGGAAACCAATGGTTATTGTACCTCAAAAACAGAATACAAACAATTTACTGAAAACGGAAACACATCGATAAACTCAACCAATATCATGACGTTGAAGTGAAAGTCATCAAAATCACATAAATTAAAAAAATCGTGAAAGAGAAATTGATCAACTAAGTTGTAGATAATGAGTCAAAAGTAGTTGGTTGTAACTTCACCTTCCTCTTGAAGAGAAATCAATAGAAATTTTATGAAAATATTGATTCAACAATATAGGGAAATGCATGTATCTGCTTCTGGTCACCATAAATTTCACATCGAAGCAGAAGCATCATAAACTAACGGACATAATTCCACAAATCCAAAAATCCAGTAAAAATAGTAATCAATCAATGAATTAAAAAAATGCAAGTAACAAACAATAAATAACTTATAGATTTGAGACTAACAAAAACCTAAGATCATGAAGTAGTAAAAATCATATGTAAGAATAATAGAAGTAACTAACATGAGAATCTTGATGTGAGATGAACAAACCGCTTCCAAATAGTGAGTGGCAAACCCTAGGCTAAGCTGCATTTAAGCTCCTTGGTGCCTGATGTATATAGCTCCAACCATATCAACAAAGCACCAACCTTTCAAACCAGATAAATGAAAAGATCGAACAAAATCATCAAGTTAAAATCAATTAGGGACCAAAAGGAACCGATTTAGGCAATCTTGGAACAAGACCGATTTTGGCAATCTCCAATGAAAAAGACATACCTTAAGAGATGAAATACATATCGTATATGTTCCAAGATATCGAACTATGTTATCATGATGTAACTGACTTAATGAAGATATTTCCTAAAACAATAAAAAGAAGACAAAAAGCGCTTAGTATGCAAAAACTCATGATTTAATGAATATGAACCTACACATAAACTTGAAGAAATGACAACAATTTATAGATCACTTGCTCAAGTTGAGCAATTCTCTGGTTTCCTTGGCTACCTTGATCAAGTGAAGAAACCTCCTTCACAGCAAAAAAGAACCCTGACTACAAATAAAAGAAAGGGTTGCATCAGAGGATGTAAATTGTAATGAGAAACCCATGCTTCTGCTTGAGCGCTTACCCATAAATGGAAATTCTAAATTTGACATAAAAGCACATCAAAACATATAAGGGGGTGTTTGGGATTGCTTATTTAAAACAACTTATGCTTTTTTGTAAAAGTGCTTATTAACTTATGTGGTATCAAACTGGAGTTTTGTAAAAAGTGTTTGGATTAGCTTATAAYGRTACCAAAAAGCAATAAGTTGATAAGTTGGTTTTTAGTGTTTGGCAAATTTGGCTTATAGATGTAAAATTACCAAAAAGGTCCTCCAATCAACCTCCAGTGTTCATCGTCTCCATCCTCGTCACTCCAAACCCTATTTTCTCCAGATTCCTCTCCATCCTCATCACTCCAACCCTATTTTCTCCAGATTCCTCTCTAGTGTTCATCCGTGTTTGCATCGACGAGTTTCTTGGCACCGATTTCCGTCTCCAAGACGACATCCGTCTCCAAGATGACATTCGATTCGATTTCACAGGCTTCACAGAGGCTTTGGTGAGATGGACAGACCTCGATTTCTCTGGTTTGAGATTCTCTGGTTCGATTTCACAAATTCATCAGTCGGTCGCTTGAGAGGAAGGTAAGGGTTAAAATGGTAAATTGTTAATAAGTTGATTTTGATAAGTCAGGGGGGATTGACTTATCAAAAACGACTTATTACCGGTTTGGTACCGGTATAAGCACTTTTTTTTTTACCCAAACACTCCAAAATGACTTATCTCCGGTACCAAACTGAAATAAGTTAATAAGTCAGTTTGAAAAGCTTACCCAAACACCCCCTAAGAAGAAATATTAGGCTTTAAAATGCTTATTCACAAAGAGTTAGACCTCCAAAACAAACACTTGGGATACCATTTTCTAATTTTTCTTATTCGAGTCAGAGAATCATGATTTGCAAACTCTATAAAATATTACAATCCCATAGATGATGAATTGATGATTGTGTAATTAAGCGTCGCTTACTCAGTGAAACCTTCATAAACAGGGCCATTGAACACTTCCAATAAATTCACTCTTTTGCTAGTTTGTAAAACTACCCCTGAACAATCAATTTGAAGCTGTGTTAAAGAAGTCATCTTCAGGCGTATCTGACCCAGTTGGTTGAACTTGTGGATTCATCCCTCTTGTCTCTCCCTCTTTCGTTGTGTCACCCACTACGTTGTACTAAATATGCAAAGAATTTCAAAACCGTATATTTCAGAAAATTTAAAGTAAACCCTAATCAACATCATGAATGGCTTCTTTATTGAATAGTCTTACAATTTGAAGAGAGATGCATTTCAAAACCAAGAGTGGAGAAAGTTCAGAAGCCATTTGAAGAGTCTTGGGTCTGGAAATAATTGGGGATGAATCGTCTCTCAGGAATCAAATCTGGTCTGGGAAGTTGGAATAGTCATCAATGGAAAAGGAAAAACCTAAGCAGATCGAAAAGATCTTTTACATTTTTCTGCAAAGTTTTAATGTTTCTCCTTTTTGCTAAAAAGAAAAATAGAAGTTAAGCACTATAACCAGTTGTACTGACTAAAAGCATGGAAAAGTAGTTATGGTTTAAAACCTGTTAGCAGGACACAACTAAGTGAAAAAGTGTGAGACCCCAAAATGTGGAGAAGAAGCTTTTGCACCATTGCAACTATCATTGTCGCCTTAAACAACAAGAAATGGTATGCTCTGGTCGTCGAAGGTAATTACTCATCGTGGATAATAATGCAAACACAAATTTGAAGAATATTTGCAAAGATGGACCTGCAAGAACGATCAATAGTGAATCGAGATCAGAAATCAAGAGTTAGGATTTTTGTACGCTACCTCATCGAAGACAAGATTGAAACAAACCTTGTTTTGGAGAGATAAGAAATGAAAAATCTTTGGAGGGACAAAGGAATTCTTTCAACTTGGGAGTGGGAATTCATATTGTCGATGGTCAAATTCAAGGTATCTGTATCTAACCCTGCTGGCTGGCATGGGGCAGAGGCAGAGGGGGCAGTCATTGGAGTGGTACTTGGAGCAGCTGTGGGATTGTTCTCCCCCTCTTGACGACTTTGAGGACCAGACAGATCTGGATCTTCATCGTCGTCATGCCTCCTTCTCTTTGAGGCTTCAGTACATGCAGACGGTTCCGTTATCCTCTTTGGCCTTTGCTCTTCTGCTTGTCGCATGGACTTGATCTTATCCTCAAAGAGTTTGAGAATCTCCTCGGCTGCATCCGAGACTTTGAGGATCTTCATGTATGTACGATAGTTGAAGGTTGCCAAGGAACTTCATATATCTGTTGCTGCCTCCTTGGCCTTGCTATTAAACTTTGAGGTGAAGTTGGCCACCTTTTGGAGGAGATGGTCACCCAGAGCATTCATGGCAGACTGGGTGACTTAGTCAACAGGGACATTTGAGGAATGAGCGCCTGAGCGTTTTGAGATGAAGTAGAAGCTTCATCCCTCTGAATGTATGCAAGGACCTTTTGTAGGGCCTCTGCATTTTGAGCCGTCAACTTCTGGAGTTTGTCGAGTTTAGAGGCATTCGTCATTAACTCAGCCCTCAATACTTCTAAGGATGATCGAACTTCATCCAGAGCAGATGCAGAAGGAGATGGCTCTACATGGACCATGTTAAGTTTTAGCTCATCCAAGGAGCACAACATAGAGGTGGCAAAGGACTGGAACTCGTCCCTTGTGACATAGGCTATAGGGGTAACCTCTGGCTCAACAAATGGGCCAGAGTGAGTCCTCGTTCCAAGGGCACCTTCTTTCTCGACTTGTGGGATGTTGGTCGAGGAAGGATTTC
Source organism: Cynara cardunculus var. scolymus (assembly GCF_001531365.2). Lineage (NCBI taxonomy): Eukaryota > Viridiplantae > Streptophyta > Magnoliopsida > Asterales > Asteraceae > Cynara > Cynara cardunculus. The sequence goes on along the minus strand of NW_020200677.1, from coordinate 80,011 downwards.
CAGCAGATCCTTGTGGCTCTCTTTGAGGAGAGGTCACTACTGCTATTCTGTCGTGAAGGGGTTCCAAGGCAGGTTCAGAGCCAGCCAGAGGACCCTCCACAAGTGGACTAGGATATTGGTCGAGAATCTTCAAGTCTGGTGCACCTAAACCTTGCTCTGAACAAGGTGGGGAAAGTACTAGTGTGGAGGAAACAAATTCCTCTGGTTGGGAGAGGAGTGATATGGGGAGACATATCATTTATCATTTCAAAGATTTCACCCTTTTGAGAGGGTGAACCCTGATACGTGGCTTCCCTTTGGCTTAAATGACCTGAGGCAGATGCGACCTCTAGTTGGTTTGGCATGTTAGGGTTCGAGGTGTGCACCTCTGTTTCAATGATCTCCGTATCTCGACCACTGGAGTCAAATGATATGGTAGCACTGGGAGTTGGGCTAGGGAAATAAATATGCCTATTCACCATTCTAGGCTGCTCTGGCTCACCCTGAGGCAGAGCTGCTGCTTCATCTCCTCCCTCCTCGTCTTCTTCTTCTTCCTCTTCACTTTCTTCACTTGTTGTATTTGACCCAACAACATCATCAAAATGTTCTTGGTCATCTTCTTTGTCAGAGCTAGAGAAGAGCTCCAGGCCTCGATTGGCTTCTTCCTTTGCTCTGATTCTCTCTTCTTCCTTTAAACGAGCAATCTCTTCTAGTCTTGCTCTCTCTGCTCGTTCTTCTTCTTCTTTTAAACGAGCAATCTCTTCTAGTTTTGCTCTATCTTCTCTTTCCTCTTCTTCTTTCCTCATCCTCCCTTTTTCCACTCTCTTTTTTCTTGCCTCTGCCCTCTTTCTCTTCTTCTCTCTCGTTCTCCAATCTCACTTCCTCCTCCTCTACCTGAGACCTTTGAGTATCCTCTGTTTCCTCACCCTCTTGATTTGATCCTATGCGTGCCGGGGTTCGAGGCACAGGTTCTTGTGCCTCGTGTATGTAACACCCCATACCACACATTGCATGTAACATATACTTCATACACAAGAAATACATGTTTATACACCACATAGGTCCCTTAGTACAAGAATCTACCAATACTGAATATATGGTCCAAAAATTCAAATTACAATTCTTGTACTATTCCACATTCTTCTAACAAAATTATACATAGCATAGCCAAATCTTCCAGCAAATATGCACATAGGAAAAATTACTATATTTTCCCATTCCTTTTACCCTCTGCACCTCCTGCAATACATATTTAAAATCACAAAATGAGGGTTAGACTGAAAGGTCTTGTGAGATCCCTTTTTATGTCATTGCAAGGTGAAAATCACCAAAACTTTATGTAAAACAACTTTTCATATATATATATATATATATATAACAAATATATGAACAAGTAAAAACATAATTATCAGTACCTTTCCACTTTTCAAGCCAAACTCTCTGCTTTCAGAAAATACATCAAAAATCCAAATAGATTTGTACTAACCAGATCTATCATAATGCCACTTTTAAATCTTTTTAATTAAACAAGGTTTATTCAAAGTTTCAGGCCAAACCTGTTATTTCCTCCTCAATAACATCCAGACTATGATTTCCAATAAGAACCCCGATCCTAAACCTTTAAATCACAATGAAATAAAGATTCTAGACCACGGTAATCTTAAAAGATATAATAGTAGGAGTTATGTTACATAACACATATACAAATACCACCCTTATATCCAAAGGTACACCTCTCCTTGATATGCCACTCTTATCCCATAATACACCTCTCCTTGATATGCCACCCTTATCCCATGGTACACCTCTCCTTGATATGCCACCCATATTTGCTCATCTAAATATTTCACAAAATAATTCCAATTAGAACGGACCGCAGTCATAAATGTTCTAATGGAATATTACCAGTTCAAAATCATCTTTATAAAAAATTCCCATTCTTTTTAAAAGAATTATCAAAATAATGATTATATGAATAATACATAATTTTTAATGCACAAATCCGGTTAATACAGACTTGGCCGGACTTCATCTTCAGTCAAGCCTTGGCTGGTTTAACCAATCCGGTCAACACTTATACAACTTGTCCGATTTACCAATCCGTACAACACAAGTCCTTGTCCGATTTACTAATCCGGTCAACTCTTAAGGCCTTGTCCGATTTATCAATCCGAACAACACACTCAAGGCCTTGTCCAATTTACCAATAAACCTATCACCCCTTGGTCGTATTCCTACTTCTCCGTTCAATAATCTTATCCGATTTATATTTCTCAAATCCCACAATCACTTTACATCGCATGACACTGTGTTTGATTTGAGGCTACACCAGACAACACATGTCCGATTTAACCTTAAACCGCTCAACCCTTTGTCTGATTTAAATCTAAACCGGGTAAACAAGTTTTAAAACAAAACATTAATCGAAGCAAAGGAATTAATTCTCAATTGAAATAAAATGGTAAACCACTGACCTTGAATTTTTGGCAGAAACAAGAAACTTTGAATCCTTTACTTGATTTCAAATCAAGAATAATCCGGTCACCACTTCTTCTAAATCGCATACTACCCTTTTTAAAATGGCAAGAAGAGTGAAATGGAGGCTAAACCCTCCTTTTATACCTTTCCCAATCAGGAAGGTCGGCTACCACATGCATCCTTCCCAAAAACATACCCCATGCATGCACATGCATGGACCAATCCTCATGCATATATATATATATATATTTATATATAATATACTTCTCATGCATGCACATATATATGTATATATATAATTAACATATGCATTTCATATTATGCATACACATCTATGCACAAAACACCCATATTAGCATGATCAAATGTATTAAATTTATCATGCTATCACGTAATCATTTAACAAATAATCATGTATTAATTACCTCAGGTGATAACCAGGATCCGGTTATCACATTATCCACCCCTCAAAAGAATTATGTCTCGGAATTCCTTTAATCAAAGAGCCACGGATACTCTGATCTCATTTTCAATTCCAATTCCCAAGTTGCTTCTGATCCTTTGTGAAACTTCCACTGTACTTTAACCAAACTGGTTTCTTTGTTTCTCAACACCCTGATTTTTCGGTCAATCATGGCTTCTGGTGTTTCCACAAAGTTCAACTTACTGTCCAGTTTGACTTCAGGTAATGGTACAGCGAGACTCGAATCAGCTAAACATTTCTGCAAGTTCGATAGATGGAAAGTATTATGAATCAGACTTAGTTCTTCTGGTAGCTATAACTGATATGCCACTGGCCCAATTCGTTTACAAATTCTGAATGGCCAAACATACCTCGGACTGAGTTTACCCTTCTTTCCGAATCTAATAACGCCCTTCCATGGCAAAACTTTTAGCATTACAAAATCACCTACACAAAACTCAATTGGCTTTCGACGATTATCGACATAACTTTTCTTGCAGTCTTGTGCTGTTCTGATTGTTTCATGGATCTGTTCAATCTTTTCAAAAGTTTCTTGAACAATCTCATGACCCGTCAACTGTTTTTCTCCTACTTCATTCCAACACAACGGCGTTCGACATTTACGTCCATACAATTCTTCATACGGTGCCGCTTGGATACTGGAATGGTAAATATTATTATATGCAAACTCTATTAGTGGCAAATGATCTTCTCACGATCCCCCGAAGTCAATGATACAACTTTTTAACATGTCTTTGAGAGTCTGGATGGTTCTTTCACTTTGCCCGTTAGTTTGCGGATGATAAACTGTACTTTATCGAATTTCAGACCCTAGAGCTTTTTGCAAACTTTCCCAAAACCTTGAAGTGAAATGACTATCTCTATCAGAGATGATAGAAAGTGGAACCCCGTGCCTGGTTATAATTTCCTTAATATAAATCTTGCTAGCTTTTCTAAAGAGTATCCTTATTTTATGGGTAGAAAATGCGCAGATTTAGATAGACGATCAACAATTACCTAGATCGCGCCATACCCCTTTGGTGTTCGAGGTAACTTTATGACAAAATCCATTGTAACGTGATCCTATTTCCATACAGGAATCTCCAAAGGTTGAAGACTTTCATATGGCTTCTGATGCTCGATCTTAACCTGTAGACATGTTATACACTGTTCTACATATGTAGCTATGTCTCTTTTTAATCCGAGCCACCAATAGAAAGTTTTCAAATCTCTATACATCTTATTGGTATCTAGATGAATAGAGTATCGGGACTTATGGCTTTCATTTAGTATAGTATTTCGGATATCCCCAAAATACGATACCCAAATTCACTCTTGAAAGCAGATAATTCCTTCATTGTTCGATTCCAGAGTCGAAGTCATCTTACCCAACCTTCCTGTCTTGATGAGATCTTCTTTCATGGCTTCTTTCTGACATTTCATAATTTCTTTATGAGTATCATGGACTAGTTTTATTCTCATTGCCATAGCTTTAATAGTCCCACTCCTTTCTTTTTTACTTAAGGCGTCAGCTACCACATTGGCTTTCCCTGGGTGGTAGAGGATTTCACAATCATAATCATTAATGAATTCAATCCATTGACGTTGCTGCATATTTAATTCTTTCTGGCTGAACAAATGCTGCAGACTCTTATGATTAGTATAAATCTGAAACTTTGTCCCTAGAAGATAATGCCTCCAGATTTTCAAAGCAAACACTACCGCTGCCAATTCCATATCATGAGTTAGATAATGTTTCTCATGATCCATCAATTGTCTTGATGCATAAGAAATTACTTTTCCCCTTTGCATTAGAACACATCCCAATCCCAGTTTCGAAGCATCACTATATACTACAAAATCTTCTGATCCTTCTAGTAGAGTCAACACTGGTGCACTGCAGAGATGATCTTTTAATAGTTGAAAAGCCTTTTGTTGTTCTTCCTCCCACAGAAATTTGACGTTCTTCCGAGTCAATTTAGTCAATGGCACGGCTATTTTAGAAAAATCTTGAATAAATTTGTGGTAATAGCATGGCAAACCCAAAAAGCTTCAGACTTCAGAAGGAGTTTTCGGGGCTTCCCACTTTTCAACTGCTACTATTTTAGCTGGATCTACCTTCACCCCTTCTTCTAATATAACATGACCCAAGAACTGAACTTCCCTTAACCAGAACTCACACTTGGATAACTTTGCGTATAACTTTTCTCTTTTCAGCAATTCCAATATCAGACGAAGATGTTCTGCGTGATCTTCTTCTGTCTTAGAGTATATAAGAATATCATCGATAAATACAATAACGAATTTATCAATATATTCCTTACATACCCTATTCATCAAATCCATAAAGGTTGCGGGCGCATTGGTTAAGCCAAATGGCATAACTAGAAATTTGTGATGCCCGTACCTAGTTCGGAATGCTGTTGTAGCAATATCCTCCTCCCTGACCTTTAGCTGGTGATACCCCGACCTTAAGTCAATTTTGAAGAAATAACTCGCTCCCACCAGTTGATCAAACAAGTCATCAATCCTTGGCAAATGATACTTGTTCTTGATTGTCAACTTGTTCAATTCACGATAATTTATACACATTCGCATAGATCCATCTTTCTTCTTAACAAATAAGACCGGAGCACCCCAAGGTGAAGTACTGGGTCGAATAAATCCTTTATCATGCAAATCCTTCAGCTGAGCAATCAATTCCTTTAATTCTTACAGAGCCAATCGATGCGGAACCTTAGTTACTGGTGCTGCCCCTGGTATAAGACTTATGGGTATTCATTAACAATCGGAATTAATTCATGCTTTCCCTTCTCTTTCTTCACATCAATCACATATGCTAAACATCCCTGACACTTCTTTCGGATACACTTTTGAGCTTTCAGTACAGACAAGAGATTGGTATGATGATTCTGAAGATCACCATAGATAGCAACTGTTCCTCTCTCTGGTAGAATGATTTTGATCATTTTCTTATTGCAAGCAATACTGGCCTGATGCTTTGTCAACCAGTCCATACCCACTACTACATCAAATTCCTTCATTGGCATAGGAAATAACCGAATCGGTAGTTCACACCCCTCAATAACAATAATGCAGTTATTAAAAACACTAGTAACAGATTCCTGACTATTAGCAATATTAACTACTAATTCGTCATCAAGTAGCACATAATTCAAACATGAAATTTGAGCAAACAATGGTAATACAAACGAAAAGTTTGCACCAGAGTCAAATAACACCTTAGCACGTATAGAATTCAGAAGGAAGGTACCTTTTATGACATCTGGCGATGCCTCTGCCTCATTCTTTGTTGTCTGGAAGGATCGTCCCCGTGCCCCTCCTCTAGACACTTTAGGTCTTCCCCGAGTACCCGACACGTTACTTCCCATTGTCAACTGTGGAGTTCTCAACAACGGACAATTAGGTCGTATATGATCTGGGGAATTACAATTAAAACACCTTCTGTTGGCTGGGCAACTTCTTAATAAATGGCCCGCTTCACCACATTTGTACCATTGTCTTGGGTCCATCTAATAATCACCTTGATGAACCTGCCGACATTGTGTACAAACTTTCTCACCGACCTTCTGTTCAGCTCTATTATCATATCTTACTGCTTTTGGCCCTCGAAAGTTTGATGAAGTCCCTTCCCATCTTCTTTTCTCCATAACTGATTGCCAATTCTTATTTTGTTTCGTAACTTTTGCCGCATCCACGGTTTCACGGATTGAAGGTTTCAATCCCCAGATATACCTTTCCACCTTTTTGGATTCCGATGAAATATAATGTTCGGCAAATCGAGAGTATTCAATAAACTTCTTAGTGTACTCTCTAACTGTTCCATTTCCCTGTTCGAATTTAAGAAAATCTTCTTCCATTTGTCGTACAGCCGTCTCAGGGCAGAACTGATCCTTGAATCGGTTTACAAATTCTGCCCAAGATAACGTTTGTAAAACATTCGTTCTGGCTAGAGACTCCACTTTCCACCAGAACAAAGCATTTGACTTTTGTACTGATACAGCAAATCAAGCTTTATCAGTCTCTGGATACCGGATACTATTGAACACGGATTCAATTTCCTTGATTCAGCACATGACTTTTACTGGATCCCTCTCTCTAGAAAAAGTTGGTGGTTTGCATGCCAAGAACATCTTGATGTCTCCATCCTTGTTATGAGTAACTTGAATAGAGGGATGTACTTCCACTCTTTCTGTTTCCACTTTAGCCGGTATTCCCATAATAGACGTTAAGGTTTCTCGCAACTTTCCCATTTCCTCCTCCAGCATATCTCTGGTTATATACTCTGGGTGTGGCACTGATCTTTCCTGAGCATTCATAGAATGTGATTCTTCATGCTCGTAATGTACTTCAGCCTGACCCCTTCCCAGCGACCGACTTCTCCCTCTGCCTCTTTCTCTGGTTCTCCCCCGACCTCTATTTCCAAAAGTACTTATCGGAAGATTAGCAGGTGATTCCTCTCTTTCCCAAGACTCTGGACGGGCTATTCTTTCGGATCTCCGTATTCGGCTAGACATATGCAGTTTTCAATGTTAATGATTACGTATTCACATTCCCAAATATAATGAAGTATTCAAGTTCAGATATGTTCCTGTAAATTCATAATTACACTGGCCATATGTAATTAAAATTTACCTCACACACTGTTCTTTCAACTCATCATATTTATTTCCAATGGTGCTAACTATGTCTAGGACCCTTAACATACAATAAAATAGTTTAAGTCTAGGTATCATGCTGTTAGATACCTAAATCTCTTAAACTTAGGCTCTGATACCACCTTCTATAACATCCCATACCACACATTGCATGTAACATATACTTCATACACAAGAAATACATGTTTATACACCACATAGTTACCTCAGTACATGAATCTACCAATACTGAATACATGGTCCAAAAATTCAAAATACAATTTTTATACTATTCCACATTCTTCTAACAAAATTATACATAGCATAACCAAATCTTCCAGCAAATATGCACATAGGAAAAATTACTATACTTTCCTCTTCCCTTTACCGTCTCCTCCTCCTGTAATACATATTTAAAATCACAAAACGAGGATTAGACCGAAAGGTCTAATGAGATCCCTTTTTATGTCATTGCAGGGTGAAAATCACCAAAACTTTATGTAAAACAACTTTTCATATATATATATATAACAAATATATGAACAAGTAAAAAAATAATTATTAATACCTTTCCACTTTTCAAGCCAAACTCTCTGCTTTCAGATAATACATCAAAAATCCAAATAGATTTGTACTAACCACGTCTATCAGAACGCCACTTTTAAACCTTTTTAATTAAACAAGGTTTATTCAAAGTTTTAGGCCAAACCTGTTATTTCCTCCTCAATAATATCCAGACTATGATTTCCAATAAGAACCCTGATCCTAAACCTTTAAATCACAAAGAAATAAAGATTCCAGACCAAGGTAATCTTAAAGGATATAATAGTAAGAGTTATGTTACATAACACACATACAAATGACACCCTTATATCCAAAGGTATACCTCTTCTTGATATGTCACCCTTATCCCATAATACACCTCTTCTTGACATGACACCCTTATCCCATGGTACACCTCTCCTTCATATGCCACCCTTATTTCCTCATCTAAATATTTCACAAAATAATTCCAATTAGAACAGACCGCAGTCATAAATGTTCTAATGGAATATTACCAGTTCAAAATCATCTGTATCAAAAATTCCCATTCGTTTTAAAAGAATTATCAAAATAATGATTTTATAAATAATACATAATTTAATGCACAAATCCGGTTAATACAGACTTTGCCGGATTTCATCTCCGGTCAAGCCTTGGCCGGTTTAACCAATCCGGTCAACACTTATACAACTTGTTCGATTTACCAATCCGGACAACACAAGTCCTTGTCCGGTTTACTAATCCGGTCAACTCTTAAAGCCTTGTCCAATTTATCAATCCGGACAACACACTCAAGGCCTTGTTAGATTTACCAATAAACCCGTCACCCCTTGGTCGTATTTCTACTTCTCCGTTCAATAATTTTATCCAATTTATATTTCTCAAATCCCACTATCATTTTACATCGCATGACACTGTGTTCGATTTGAGGCTACATCGGACAACACGTGTCCGATTTAACCTTAAACCGCTCAACCCTTTGTCCGATTTAAGTCTAAACTGGGTAAACAAGTTTTAAAACAAAACATTAATCGAAGCAAAGGAATTACTTCTCAATTGAAATAAAATGGTAAATCACTCACCTTGAATTTTTAGCAGAAACAAGAAACTTTGAATCCTCTACTTGATTTCAAATCAAGAATAATCCGGTCACCACTTCTTCTAAATCGCACACTACCCTTTTTAAAATGGTAAGAAGAGTGAAATGGAGGCTAAACCCTCCTTTTATACCTTTCCCAATCAGGAAGGTCGGCTACCACATGCATCTTTCCCAAAAACATACCCCATGCATGCACATGCATGGACCAATCCTCATGCATATATATATATATATATAATATACTTCTCATGCATGAACATATATATATATATATAATTAACATATGCATTTCATATTATGCATACACATCTATGCACAAAACACCTATATTGGCATGATCAAATGTATCAAATTTATCATGCTATCACGTAATCATTTAACAAATAATCACGTATTAATTACCTAAGGTGATAACCAAGATCCGATTATCACACGTACACATCTATATGCTCTCCTCACCTCCCTCGTCTTCATGTATGCTAAGAGCTTCATCGGGATAGGCCCTTCTGTAGCATATCCTTCTTTGTTGACTGTGGTTTTGTAGTGTGTAAGCACATTTACCTTGTGCACCGGTAGACTTCCCACATCAATGTTGTTTTCATCAAGAATGGGTCTTAGAAGAAGACCCAGAAAACGAGGAAACAAGAGTGCTGGTAAATCCTTTCCCTTAACCACCTCCTGGCACTTCTTAGCAACAGCAGCCATGAACTCCATGTAGAGGATCAAGGAGTAGTCCAACGATAGGTCAAAGAAGATGTCATACATTATTTGGAGAATATTGGTTGAGCACATGTCCAAGCTTCCAATCTTCCCGGTCAAAGAACGATTCACCAATGTGAACATTGTGTTCCATATTGGGGGTAGGTATTGTCGGCGGTATTGAGAAGGGTATTGGATCGCCTTGTTGTACCCCAAGAACTTCAAGAATGACACTATTTCATCCCCAGATGGGAGAGGAGCATATTCATTTAATCCAAGATCCATCTTGGCTGGAATTTGTAGAACTCGCGAAAACAGGGACCTTAAAATTCGAACAGTGATGAATTCTTTGGTAGAGGGTACATAGAAATCTCCAACAATCCCTCGTTGGGATTCAGTAACGGAGCAAGTTTGCCAGAATTCTTCGATGAAACGTTCAGGGACAAAATCATCAGTGTTCGTAAGTGCAGGGTTCAAGAAATGGTGTTGAAGGATGTCGATGACAGGATGAACTTTTGGGTCAAAACTGTCCAAGGAGAGTTGAAGGGCATGGTTGTTTAGTTTGAGTGGGAGTGGAACTACATTTTTACTGGTTTCCTCCACTGTATTGAGGGTAGTTGTGTGGGTTTGAGAGTTTCTTGAGTCTGAGGAAGACATAGTTGCAGGTTTTGGAAGAGGGTTTTTAAAAGATAGGGTTTGGAAAGAATCGGTTCTTGATTCTTTAACTGGGTTGGAGAAAGGTTTGATTTACTTACTTGGAGAATGATGTTGAACGATTCCACCAAAGATTATAGTTCCAGAAAGCTTTTTGAATAATTTCAATGGCGATTTGAGAGCTTAAAGATGACGAGTGTTTTTGAATATCTTTGAAAGCGTAAAAGAAATTTTGGGGGAAAATAATTTGTTTAAATAGAAAAAGAATAGCGCACTTGAGTGTTACCGCCCCCCAAACATCAGAAAACTTAAACGGTTTTCGAACCACCTGTAGGGAGTTGCCACGTGGCCTGCCAGCTGTAAATGGCGCCTCTCGTATTTGAAAAATTAAGATAAGAGGCGGTGACGCTTTGTTAAATGACAGTCTAATTAAAATATTTAACAAACAAGAATTGTACGCCTTTCTTTTAAAAATAATATATTTTAAAAAAACTTAAGAAGAATTTTAACAAGTATTTATACTTTGGTTTGAATGAAACACCAACCATGAGACAGAAGCTCTGTATTTGAATGCAGAATTACTGTGCTTAGATTGGTTAATAGAATTTGAAAAAGAACCCAGAGTAGTACTTAAATGAAAGAGAACATACCTTAGGATCGCATACAAAGGCTCATGGTTGGACTATACATGTCCTCTGTCTATCAAACTTGTTATGTTTAGAGGCAGAGACTCTGTATAGTACATACAGAGGCTCTGTCCTATAATCATAAAAGTTTTTAAGACAAAGGCTCTGTATAATGCATGATGTAATGCTCCCCCTCGACTTTAGCTCTATTTGATTTGCTCCCCGTTGAACTATGCTTGTATCATAAATGATAAGTAATGCACGAGCATAATGAACAAGGTACAGAGGCTCTGTATTACAAGACTATTTAGACTTGAGCAAGAAGCTCTGCATGTACTATGCAGAGGCTCTGTCTTATGGATCAAAACTTAAAACAAATATAGAAGTATGCTCAGGAGGGATGCAGAGGCTCTGTATAGTACATATAGAGGCTCTATCTTTGTTAGTGAAGATTGAGCATACCCAACTTGCTAACCAAAAAGTTGAATCTCTTTTCATCTAGAGCCTTTGTAAATATGTCAGCAAGTTAATGATCTGTACTAACGAAAAACATTTCAATCGTACCTTTCTCTACGTGGTCCTTGATGAAATGGTAGTGAACGTCGATATGCTTTGTTTTAGAATGTTGCACGGGATTGGTTGTGATTGCGATGGCACATTCTGAATCACACAGAATTGGAATCTTGTCGAACTCAATGGCATAGTCTTTCAGTTGAGTTTTCATCCATATTACTTGGGAACAGCAGCTGGCTGCGGCTACATACTCTGCTTCAGCAGTGGAGGTAGAGACGCAATTTTGCTTCTTTGAAGTGCAACTTATGAGCTTTTCTCCAAGTAATTGACAACTCCCAGATGTACTTTTTCGATCAAGTTAGCATCCTGCATGATCAGAATCTGTATATGCAATAAGATCAAATCTAGAATACTTTGGATACCAGAGACCTAGAAATTGAGTTCCTTTTAGGTATCTAAAGATTCTTTTCACAGCTGATAGGTCATATTCCTTAGGGTTTTCTTGATATCTAGCATAGAGACACGTAGCAAACATAATGTTTGGTCGACTAGCCATGAGATACAGCAGTGATCCAATCATTCCATGGTAAGTCTTAACATCCACCGGTTTTCCAAATGGATCTGTGTCAAGCTTAGTTCTCGTTGCGATTGGTGTCTCATTATTGAACAGTTATGGAGTTGATATTTCTTTAATATGTCAGAGACATACTTAGCTTGGCTAATAAAAATACCATCCTCCCTCTGTTTTACTTGCAAGCCGAGGAAGAATGTTAATTCTTCCATTATGCTCATTTCAAACTCGCTCTTCATTAAAGTAGAGAACTTATCACAGTGCCTCTGGTTTGTTGATCCAAAAATAATGTCGTCAACATAAATTTGTACTAGAAGCATCTCACCTTTATACCTCTTAATGCACAAAGCAGTATCAATTTTACCTTTTTCAAAACCATTCGATAAGAGAAAAGAAGAAGATGTTCGTACCAGGATCAAGTTGCTTGTTTAAGTCCATACAGAGGTTTGTCCAAGAAATAGACATACTATGGATGTGTGGAGCTTTCAAACCCCGGAGTTTGTTGAACGTAGACTTCCTCCTTCAGCTTGCCATTCAAAAAGGCTGACTTGACGTCCATTTGATAGACTCAGAATCCTTTGTGTGCAGAGAAGGCTAAAAATAAGCGTATAGCTTCTAGCCTTGCTACTGGCACAAAGGTCTCATCATAGTCTATGCCTTCTTGGCAATAGCCTTTTGCTATAAGCCTGGCTTTATTCCTCACAACGATCCCATCCTCTTCCTTCTTGTTCCTAAAAACCCATTTACAACCAATAGCAATTTTATCCTTTGGTAAAGGTACAAGAGTCCATACCTTATTCCTTTCAAATTGTTGGAGCTCTTCTTGCATGGAATCAACCAAACATGGGTCTTGTAGGGCTTCATGAACTTTCTTAGGCTCTACCATGCTTAGAAACTTTACGAATAAACATTCATTGGTCGTGGCAGCCCTTGTCTTCACACCGCTTGAAGGTTCACCAATTATCTGGTAAAGAGGATGATCTTTTGTCCATCTTGTTCTTGGGATAGATACAGAGGTCGGAGTCATTTGATCACGTTCTATAGACATGTTAGGCATTTGTCTCACGGATCGCGAAGAAGGTTCTGCTTGCTCCCCCTTGGATAATGGTATAGAGGATCCAGGTTCAGAAAAAAAATGTTATGCTCTGTCTCTGTATGACTGGGCTCTGATTCAGAGTTTGTCTGTGCTGGTTGTGGATTAGCATGATCACCAGAGGAAGCAGAGGTGTGTGAAGGACCACAGATTGAAGTGCTTGTAGATTGTGGTTCTTCACTTGCATGAGCAGACTCATCTCTGGGTGCACATATTGAAATGTCCTCATCGCCAAAGAAGTCTTCAAATAAGAACTTGAGTTCCAATTCCTTTGACTTCATTTGAGAATTGGAAGTCGACTTGTTGAGCTTGAGTCTAGAGCTGAGGTACTCTCAAGTTATTTGCTCTTTATCGTCGAACGAGACATTGATGTTTTCCATGACAGTCTTGGTGTGTTGGTTGAAGACTCTATAAGCCTTGGCTTGTGTGGAGTAACCAAGGAACTTACCTTCATCAGCCTTCTTATCAAACTTGCCAAGTTTATCACAGTCATTTAGAATGAAGCATCTGCAACCAAAGACATGTAAAAATTTCACATTAGGCTTTCTTTAGTTGATTAATTCATAAGGCGTCTTCATATGCCTCTTTACCACCGTTGCTCTATTTTGGATAAAGCAAGCGGTTGAGATGGCTTCTGCCCAAAAGTGGGTTGGAAGACCAGAGCTTGCTAGCATTGTTCTTGCTGCCTCAACAAGTGTGCGATTCTTTTTTTTTTTACTACATCATTTTGTTGTGGTGTTCTTGCTGCAGAGAAGTTCTGAGATATGCCCTCCTTGTCTAAGTACGCATCAATTATTGCGTTCTTAAACTCTGTTCCATTGTCACTTCTCAGCTTTTGAATTTTGCTCTGTAGAAAAAATTGAATCTTGGTCATCAGCTTAATCAGTAGCTCTGAGACATCTGATTTCTGCCTTACAAACTCAATCCAAGTATATCGTGAATATTCGTCAATTAAAACAAGGATATATTTCTTACCAGACAAGCTTTGCACAGAGATTGGACCACAGATATTCACATGAAGCATATGCAGAGGTCTGATACATGACACATCTGTCTTCGTTTTGTGGGATGCTCTTTTGAGCTTTCCTATTTCACACACAGAGCAGAGATGGTCCTTTTCGAACTTTATGGCAGTAAGTCCGTCGACTAGATTATTTTTCACAAGCTTCTATATATTTTGGAAATTTAAATGAGACAGCTTGTGATGCCAGAGCCATGCTTCTTCACACTTATGAGATACGAGATAGAGAGTCGCTAAATTATCTCTTGGTGAGAAGTCTTCGCTGTCTGCCTTGTCCTTGATTGGCTTGTCATGGGGTGTGGGCCTCATCATTGCATCCATACTATCCTTGATCTTTTGAACTCGATCAAAGGGTCGTTTGGAGCTCCAAGGCCTGTTGCTTGTGCCTTCTTTTGGTCTGCTTGGTTTGACATGAACCTTCTGCCTCATTGCTGGTGTGACTACTCTGGTCCCTTGAGCAGGGACCTTAGATTTGTAAGTGTTCCTTTGTGGTGGTGGTGCAACTATTGTAACACCTTCGAGTGGGACAGCAACAGAAATAGCCGTCAGAGTTGGATCGGCTACATTCACTGCCACCACTACTTCTTCTTCATGCCCTCTTGTAGATGGAGCAGCAGTCTCCATGGCATATTATGTGGAAGATGACAGAGCCTCTTCTGATTCGGATGAAGAGACGTATACAGCTAAGAGCTGGATGACATCTTCTTCATCTTTTTGTTGTGCTTCTGGCTCTGCATGGGATTCCATGGGCATCTTTCCTTTTCTTTGTGCGTCTGCATGTGCTGGCACGTTCTGTGCTCTCTGCCTTGATGACTCTGGCGCTGGCTCATTCTGCATTCAACCTCTTCAAGAAGAGCATATTGTTCTCCTCATGGGTTCTAATCACATCACATTTGTGACACTTGTTGATCAGCGTATTGAATCTATGATAAGTCTGTTCTAAAGACTCATCAGGAAGCGCTTGGAAACTATTGTACTCATTTAAGCATTGAACCCGACGGTTTTTCTTCATATTGATCCCCCCTTCCAGCTGGTTTGCCAGTTGATCCCATAGATCTTTGGTAGACTTACAAGCGTCTAGAGATTGAAATATCTCATTAGGAAGTGTCATAATCAAAAGCATTTTGGCTTTCTGATCCACCTCCACTCTGCACTTGTCCTCATCGTCCCAATCACGATGAAGCTTGAGAACCCTTCTGGCAGGTACTTCGTCAGTATCACCAGCAGCAGGAATACGAGGAATTAATGTAGTGGGAACATAAGGGCCGTTTAAAATCGATTCATAGAGCTTGAGGTCAAGACCTTCGTAAAAGTTGATCATGCGAATTTTCCATCGGGGATATTCTTCCCTAATGAGTGTTGGAGGTTTTGTCAAGGATCCAGCACTGTACATGGAGTTCCACGTTTGACTAGACATTTTTGTTTAGGATGTTGAAAAGAAAGATTGACGAGAAAGTGATAGACGATGTGAAATTGATTTCCAGAATAAGTAAAAGCAGACGTTTTAAATGAATAAAAAATAAGAATGAAATTCCTTTTTAAAACGAATAATCAAAAATTAAGAGTAGTATCCTTATGGATATCGATCGACTAATCAATGAGTTTGATTAGCAGACTCTGATACCAATTGTTTGAACCCGAATACTCTTAATTCTCATAAAAACATAGTTGATAAAGAATATGATTGAAGTACGAATAGTGTACTGATTTTGATCAAGCGAAATATTCAAAATAAATAAGAACAATAAAAGAGTTGAATAAGTCGAATGCTTTTATTAGATGAAAGTAACAATTCTCTATCTAAACGTATTCTCACAAGAAATATGCTATAGTATAAGTCAGCACTCTCAGGTTATTTGAATCTGAGGAGAAAGCCTCCTTATATACGCCTTAGTCAAACAAACTATGCTATAATTATGGCTTGAATCTCTGAGTTGCTGAGTCTGCATCCTTATCGTTGACTGCCCTTGAAAAGTGGAGTAGACCAAGTCAAGTCGTCTTGATTCTGTTTTACGCTTGCGAGAATGTCTGGACTAAACGCGCGTTCCATGGAGTTAGGAGACCAGAGGCTCTGCATGTACTATTAAAGGAACATTTAATGCAATATGGTAGGTTTAGAGTGTGTGTCAAGCCTTAAGAGGAAGGCTTGTCCTTTGCTACAGTGAATAGTACAAAAGCACTATTTTTGAGCAGACATCTTTGCCTAAAGTTGGTGGACAAAGAGTCGACTAATCGGCTCCGTACTGTACTAACTTTTGCAAGGGTATGGGTTTGT
>NW_020200677.1:37905-63154 GCF_001531365.2 Cynara cardunculus var. scolymus | reverse complement strand
GTTGAAGGTTCTTTGGTGTGAGTGTTGTCTTCTTGAAGTATTGTTGTCTCTGATGAATTTACAATGCAAGTTCTTCAGCGATCACTGAACATACTTAGTGATGATCGCTGGAACTGAAAATACAGAAACAGTGGATGGAAAAAGGGATTATCATCAAATTACTGAGAGAGAGGATCAACAGTACCACCATTATCTCCAACAATTAAAGCTGCAATCTCTGAAGCAATTGGAAGGTTATATGTTCTTCCATCCTTTTCTCATCTTTTAATAAGCCGTAAGTTTAGCTTCACATCAGGGCAGCATTGGAAACAATATTTTGCTATTCTATAAGACTTCACCAAAACATTTTGGGCATCTAGTATGTTCTTTAATTATTGTATAATCTCAATATCAAGGCAATCAGAAATTGATGTAGACCCTTCTTTTTGTTCACTAATTACATCATAAAAAAATAAAATGTAACCATTAATATAACCATAAATAAATTTATTAAGAAGTATAAGGATGAATATATACCGAAAAGAAATTTGTCTATTTGAAACTTCATTCTCCCTATCATATATGTACAGTTGAAAGAATTTTGGTTTAGATCCATTTGGTGGTAGAAGACTGCCGTTCTATGGTAATTTTGACCGTTAAACCTGTATATATATGGAGCATTACCACTATTAATGGATGAATCAACTTTCCCACCCAATGAGAACATTGAATTATAACAACGAATGTTCTTCGTGAAGTATTTGCTTTTTGAATCTTCACAACGGAAAAGATTTACGTAAGCTGTAACCATTGCTTTTTCTTTGGGAAGCTGAACTTTGCCGTAAAGACAACAAAGTGAATAACTTGTTTTCATCCAACACTTTTTCCCTCTAAGACCTTCATCTCTTCATAATTTTGCATGATAGTATTCACAAATAACCGTTTTATCACCGTGATCCAAGTACTCGGTATAATAATATGTTTTTGAAATATTATAATAAATTTGATAATAATAATTACTTCTAATTGTGAAATAATTGATTAATCAAAGGTTACCTTCAGATATTCCTGCAATTCTGTTTGTAGCTTCTTCTGGATCATCCAATTCTTCATCTGACGTGAGGTCAATTATGGGTATATCAGATACATTTACAGTCTTCTTTCGTAATCTATGTTGTCCTGCCGATAACTTCACCATGGAAGAAGTTT
Organism: Cynara cardunculus var. scolymus; assembly: GCF_001531365.2. Lineage (NCBI taxonomy): Eukaryota > Viridiplantae > Streptophyta > Magnoliopsida > Asterales > Asteraceae > Cynara > Cynara cardunculus. The sequence continues at coordinate 61,966 of NW_020200677.1, read as the reverse complement.
GCTCTATTGTCGATGAAGTGATTGATAGCATGGCATTAGAAGGCAAGGAATATTATCTATTTATAGGAAGACTGCCTGTTTGAAATATAAAAATTTACGTAATTTGAAACATGTGTTAGAATAGAAATTGTAATGGAATCATTAGTTTAAGAATGAGATATTTAAGAGATTATACATACAATTGGAACTATCAGATAATGGACTTCTGATAGTTACATTTGAATAAGAATATTGAATGCTTGTATGTTCATACTGACGATATGTATTTGGGTCCATATTTTCATTATGATACGAAATATTTTTGCTCTTAAATGAAGATCTTAATCGCCTATCAGAAATCGGGATATCATCTATAAAAAGAAAGAGAAAATATTAATGAAAGAAACTACCTTGAAGTTATTATTTGAACATATAATATTTTCATCATTGAACATCATATTAAAAACTTTGTTGACTGAAATACCTTCAATGTTTGACGACGTAGAGTTGAATGACTGTTTACTACTATTCAAAACTATCTTTCTAAATTTTCTCCTTTCTTTAGCATCCATGGAATCCATGTTTTTGATAGATTTGTAAAAAAATAATCCTTCAATAAGAAAAGAGTGCATGAAGAAAGTTGGTAAGAAATCGTTAGAAACAACAATCATAAGAAAATGGATGCACTTAATTAGTTGTCTTAAACATTCGATTCTTATTGTAGTAGGAAACGGAAGATGTCTGTAAGGACAATAATTTTATAAGAAACAGCTGTTTACATCGAAGAGGCAGTTTTGAAAACTGTAATGTACACGTGTAAGTGGTACTCAAGTTAGTCAACTGCTTTTCGAAGTTTTTTTTTCCTGATTTGTGTTCCCAAAGAACAAATTCTGTGTAGTTGATATACTGATTAAATAACTATGAGTTATAACTCGTAATGATGTTCATTCAGACTTGTACTCTTGAAATAAGTATAAATATAAGTCCAGACTTCATAGTAAGGAAAACAAATTAGTAGGGGGTAGGAGTCAGTAGTACAAAGTTAGTAACTAAGAAATATCTTTATTTACATTCTCTTCAAATGATAATGCAGATGTCGGGCTTAATAACTATGGATATGCATATTTGTATCTATGGGTTGTGGTTGTTAGAAGTCAGACTTTGCAAGCGAATTGTGTAGGAACCAAGTCTGAGGTGTAACCATGAAGGAAATGAGTTCAGAGTTTAGATGTGTGGTGAGTTAACTATGTGTAGGACTCTAAAGATCAGGAGTTCAGACGAACTTGTTAATTTGTTGGATACCTCGGGAGAACAACATACCAGAGTTGTTCAATAAGTCTGGCATACAGTGGGATAGAATCATTTCCTATGTCTGGAAACTGACTACAATTCTAGAAAGTGAGATACCCCGTTTAAACTCTGTTCAATGGAGTTGTAACTCTGGAGTGTAGAAGTGCGGGCATGGTAAATATTTAGAAAAGCAAAGTGCATAGTTGATATAAGGATGGAAATTTAATGTACATTATAATTGTGGAGAACAACATATGAGAGTTGTCCAGTAAGTGTAAGACAGTAGGTCAGACTTATTGGCTAGGTCTGGCTAACTTACAGATTTTGCGATTTGCGTCCAGAGTTATAAAGTCTGAAGAGTCATTCGTCAAAGTACTTATGAAATTGTAATTTCCAAGAGTACATATATGGAGACTATTTTCCACACTTAGAAAAGAAGTCTGAAGTTGCCTTTTCAGACTTAGAGGTCTGAACTCTAAAGTCTTGTACAAATATGAAGAGTACAAGCCTGATAAGGCATTCTCTAGAGTTTGCTCACCCCAACTCTGAAATCTTCTTTCCCATGCATAACTTAACTGAACTCTGGATTCTGAAATCTAGAATCTTCTTTTCCAGACCTATAAGTCGGAACTCTGAAGTTTTTCTCCCAGACTTAGGGAAGAAGTCTGAAGTATTCTCAGACTTAGAGGTCTGAACTATGAGGCCTTCTATAGTCCTCAAGAGTACAAGACTGAGAAGTCATTCCTCAGAGATGTCGAGAGACTCTGTACACTACAGAGTTATGACTCTGAATTGTTTAAATTGAGAAATGTTTATTATTCAGAAATGCAGCCTGCATAGTTGAAGTTTCTACATTAATCATTACCATAACAAAGGAACAACCATCACTAATACTTATAATTGAATATTAGTTCTAACTTCACAGTACTACAGATTTTGAAGTCTGATTTTTGAAAGTAAAAGGTAAACTCTGATTCAGTATTTTGGTTCTATTATGAAACTAATTGCCATTTAACAGGAAAATCAATTAAAAATGTAAGGAAATTATTTATTCAATTATCGGATTTAAAAATAGTAATTAAAACATGGTAGGAAGAGAGTGGTGCAACTTTGAAAACTGTAATGTACACGTGTGAATGGCACGAAAGTAAGTCAACTTCTCTCCATAATTTCTCCCACATCTGTGTACCCAGAGGACAAATTTATTCATAGTTTGACGTCAGGGATATAGTAAGTGCATAACTCTGGAGTGGAACTCTGAATATTGTTCTTTCAGACTTGTACTCTAGTCGCATCAGAGTTACAACTCTACAATCAACAGACTTATAACTCTGAATTATGTTAATGCGAAAATGTTTATTATTCGGAAAAGTATCCTGCATAGTTGAAGTTTCTACATTGATCATTACCATAACAAAGGAACAACCATCACTCAAGCTTATAATTGAACATAATTGTAACTGCAAACTATTTCAGATTACTAAGTCTGAATCTGAATATTCAAAGGTCACTTTTGATTCAGTATTTTCCTTCTATTATTAAAGTAAATCCCATTTAATATGGAAATCAGGTAAAAAAAGTAATTTTTTTTTCAGTAAACGAATTTAAAAATAGTAATTAAAACATGAAAGGAAGAGAGTGGTGCATCCACAAATCGATGCAAATTGGAAAGGGCGTAAACTTATTTCAAACTTTAAGAGGTCATTTCGACTGTCACTTTTAAAATTATATATATATATATATATCACCTATATGTGCCCTTACGGTTTCCAATACATCTCATCCTAGACCTGACTCTCTATCTTTCTCTTTATCTCTATATATGCCCACACATAGATATTCTTCTGAATGTGCAGATTAAACAAACATGAAAGGGTATTAGGGTTTAGAGGAAGAAGAAAACGAAATCAATGGTCTATTCAGAAAAGGAGGCAAGTAGTGGTTTGTGAGGGATATTGCCTGGTTCGATGCATTCACTCTAGTTCTTATGATATTGAAAAGAAGGGTGATTGCATCGGACCAGGCTTTATTCCTTTCAAATTCATTTGTAATAATGACATGGCTAATAAGGTATTATCAGATGAGTTAATATCAGAAAAAAGAATGTTTAATATTTATATGTTCTTCATTTGTATAACTCTTTTCAACTTTCCTTTTTGGTGTTCTTTTAAATATGTTTGGTTTTCTTGGGTTTTAGATACAGAAGGAAAGGGATATGTAATTTGTTGATATTAATTTCAATATATTCATATTATTTTGGAACACATTTTACATATGAACTTGTTTTAATTTTGATACATCTATAATACTTCTTTTAATGCATAAGGGAAATACATTTATGCATAAAAACTTAAAAGTCTTAAAATGCAATCATAATGCATAATATAGAAGTTGTGAATCTATCAAATTGCAACTGGGAATTTATTTGTCAAAGAGATTGCTCCTGTCATATTCTCCCCAAGAACAAAGAGGACGATTCAGAACTTGATGTTCTCTAAGATATCGATTCAAATTCCAATGTCAGATGCATCCTTCAAAACCATTCATTATTCGATTGTTGATAGCTTTTTCCACACGAATAGGGTTTCTCTTAATCTTCTTTGGATTTGAGATTAGTACTTGTATTATGTACATGTTTAGTTACCATATTTTGGTTATGAAGAAAACTTAAAGTTAATATAAATGCTATATTTAATATACTTTGTAAAATTATCACTTAAAATAACATATGTCACTTCCATGTTACGGAAATGATGTTGTTTCATGTACGATTGTGGAGTTCAGACTGTTAACTATTAAATATAGAAGACCAGAAATGAGATATACTTGGAAAACCATATTGCATAGTTCAACCTTGTACATTAACATATTTAGATCACCTACAAATTATGAAAACCAACGCTATAGGAGTGTTGTAAGTTTGGAGAAAAAGTATGGGGAGTTTTATTCTGAGTCTGAGAAATAACTACACAATGTAACTTTGTAAAACATAATGCAGTAGTTGGTGGATATGTCTGGGGGGTCCAGAATTGTAACTTTGATTAAAAGAAATCCACAACGCAGATATGTTTGGAGTACGATACTGGATAGTTAGAATTTGTATATTTAGCATTAGCATAATAAACAAGCGACCATTAATCATACTTATAATTCAATAAAATCACTGTGGGAAATAAGTTTAATATAGGAGATGGTAGTTCAGACTTATTTCGTAATTCTTGAAATAACTATGTTGCTATTCTCTACAGATTTCAGAGCTGTGTATAGGCAAGACATAATTTCTGCATGAACTATGCGAGTAAATGTTAGATATCTTCAAACAACTTTAACAATGAATATGGCAGTAAGTACTTAAGAGTTGCTTTGTACGGTTAAACGTTATTTTCAAAGTTTAACTTTTGAAAGAAACATTTCAACAATCTGCTAAGTCTGATAAATGAGAAACAATACATCAAAGGTTAATTATTCAGAGTTTTGTACTAAGTATGTGAAATGAGTTTGAGAAAACATTTGAAACGTAACAAATTACAGTTGTATATTAAGATAGTTAAGTCAACCACAAACTCTGAAAACCAACACTATAGCAGTGTTGTAAGTTTGGAGAAAAAGTATGAGGATTTTTATCCTAAGTCTGGAAAATAACTACACATTATAACTCTGCAAAATGGAATGCAGGAGATGTTGGATAAGTCTGTGGCGTTCAGATTTGTAAGTTTGGATAAAAGAAATCCAGACCTTAGATATGTTTGGAGAACCATACTGCATACTTGAAATTTGTATATTTATCATTACAATATTAAACAGGCGACCATTAATCAGACTTATAGTTCAATAAAATAACTCTGGGAAATAAGTTCAATATGGAAGATGATAGTCCAGAGTTATTTCATAAATTTTGAAATAACCTCGTAGTGATTCTGTGCAGATTTCAAGGCTTTGTATAGGCAAGACATAACTTCTGCATAAACTGTAACACCCCATACCACACATTGCATGTAACATATACTTCATACATAGAAATACATATTTATACACCACATAGATCCCTTAGTACAAGAATTACCATTACAGAATACATGGCACAAAATTTCAAAATACAAATCTTGTATTGTTTCATGTTCAGCTAACAAAACTATATATAACATAGCCAAATCTTCACGTAGATATACATATAGGGAAATTTTACATTTTTTCCTTCTTTATAACATTCAGACTATGATTTCCAATAAGAACCCTGATCCTAAATCTTCAAATCACATAGAAATAAAGATTCCAAACCACATTAATCTTAAGTGATATGTTAGTAAGAGTTATATTATATATCACACACATACAATTGTCACCCTTATATCCAAATGTACACCTCTCCTTGATATGCCACCCTTATCCCATGGTACACCTCTCCTTGATATGCCACCCTTATTTCTTCATCAAAACATTTCACAAAAACAATTCCATATAGAATAGACCGCAGTCAATGGAATTATTATCAGTTCAAAATCATCTTTTTAAGGATATCTTTATTTATATATAAAGTCAATTATATAAATCATGAACAAGTCAAAATGCAAATCCGGTCAAAAATAGACTTGGCCGAACTTCATCTTCGGTCAAGTCTTGACCGGTTTACCAAATCCGGACAACACATCGTCCAAGGCCTGTCCGATTTAATACTTAAAAAAATTTCAACACTTTTCTCTGGATAACAAATCCGGACAACACTATGCCCCCTTTTTGTCCGATTTAAAATAATCCGGTCAACACTTGGTCGTATTCATACTTCTCCGATTGAAACACTTAATCATAAAATCAAAGTTCATAAATCGCTCAACTTTTAAACCGTTTAAGACATGTCCGGTTTTAAAAAATAATTCGCATAACACTTGAGCGGTTTATACATAAATCGCTTACTCCTTGTCCGGTTTAAGACTATATCGCTCAACACTTGTCCGATTTAAGGTTTAAATCGCCCAACCCTTGTCCGTTTTAGGGTTTAAATCGCCCAACCCTTGTCCGGTTTAGGGCTTAAATCGCCCAACCCTTGTCCGGTTTAGGGCTAATCCGGACAACACTCAAATGATTCAAATTTCACACCAGATGAAAAGCTATACAATCAATTATACAACTAAGAAGAGTTTAAAAGCAGTATAAACCACTCACCTTAGAAATTCTTGTGAAACCAGACTTCAAAATTCAATCAACAAGTAAACCGATCAACACTTCTTTAAAAATTCACTCTCAGAGTTTTGAAAATGGCAAGAGAAGTGATTGGAGGCCTTACCCTCCTTTTATACATTTTCCTTAAAAGGAAAGGTCGGCTACACACACACACAACCATGCATCCATATATCATGCATGTGTGTATATATATATATATATATATATCATGTATACATATGCTCCCACATATACACATAATATCATACATGCATCTACATTACATGCATCTACATTATGCACATAATTTCACATACTAGCATGATCAAATATATCAATTTATCAAAAAAATATATCAATTTATCATGCTGTCACTTAATCATATATAACAAATAATCACGTATTCATTACCTTAGGTGATAACCAAAAATCCAGTTATCACATTATCCACCCCTCAAAAGAATTTCGTCCTGGAATTCCTTTAATAAAAAAGCCACGGGTATTCTGATCTCATTTTAGACTCCAATTCCCATGTCGCTTCTGGTCCTTTGTGAAACTTCCACTGAACTTTAACCAGATTGATCTCTTTGTTTCTCAACACCCTGATCTTTCGGTCAATTACAGCTTTTGGTGTTTCCACAAAGTTCAGCTTACTATCCAAATTAACCTCTGGCAGTGGTACAACTAGACTCAGATCGGCTAAACATTTCCGCAGATTCGAAACGTGAAAAGTGTTGTGAATCAGACTTAGTTCTTCTGGTAGCTCTAACTGATATGCCACTGGCCCAATTCGCTTACATATTCTGAATGGCCCAACATACCTCGGACTGAGCTTACCCTTCTTTCCGAATCTGATGACACCCTTCCACGATGAAACTTTCAACATCACAAAATCACCTACACAAAATTCAATCGGCTTTCGAAGATTATCAGCATAACTTTTCTGGCGATCTTGTGCTGTTTTAATTCTTTCACGGATCTATTCAATCTTTTCAGAAGTTTCTTGGACAATCTCAGGACCCGTTAGCTGTCTTTCACCCACCTCGTTCCAACACAACAACGTTCGACATTTACGTCCATACAACACTTCATACGGTGCCGCTTGGATGCTGGAATGGTAACTATTGTTGTATGCAAACTCTATCAATGGCAACTGATCTTCCCACGATCCCCCGAAGTCAGTAATACAACTTCTCAACATGTCTTCGAGAGTCTGGATAGTTCTTTCACTCTGCCCGTCAGTTTACGGATGATAAGCTGTGCTTAGTCGGATTTCAGACCCCAAAGCTTTCTGCAACCCTTCCCAGAACTTTGAAGTAAACCGACTATCTCTATCAGAGATAATAGATAATGGAACTCCGTGTCTGGTTACAATTTTTTTAATGTAAATTTGTGCTAGCTTTTCTAGAGAGTAATTCTCTTTCATTGGTAGAAAATGTGCAGATTTAGGCAGACGATCAACAATTACCCAAATCGCGTCATACCCCTTTGGAGTTCGATGCAGCTTCATGACGAAATCCATTGTAATGTGATGCCATTTCCATACAGGTATCTCTAAAGATTGAAGACTTCCATACGGCTTCTGATGTTCAATCTTAACCTGTAGACATGTCAAACACCATTCCACATATTTAGCTATGTCCCTTTTCAACCCGGGCCACCAATAAAAAGGTTTTAAATCTCTATACATCTTATTGTTACCTAGATGAATAGAGTATCGGGACTTGTGACTTTCATTTAATATAGTGTTCCGGATATCTACAAAACATGGTACCCAGATTCTCCCTTAAAAGCACATTAGCCCCTCGTCATTCGGTTCCAAGGTTGAAATCATCTTACCCAACCTTTCTGTTTTAATAAATTCTTCTTTCATAGCTTCTTGTGGAACTCTAGAACAGGAAAATTTAGAGTTAGGTTGGAAGTCTGGAAATTGAGGCTTACATCCCTTACTCGTGCTCGGCTGAAATACACCTGCCAGAGGTAGAAGTCTGGAAGCACATGACCAGACTTGACATACAACCATGGGAAATAAGATTTACAAGTCTGTGGATTCGATATATATTAGGTAATTCTGGAACACACATATTCAGACTTGGCTTATGAGGATGGAATTAAGGTATGAAGCAGGAAGTCCAAAAGTGTTTGTAACTCTGAACTGTTCGTCACAGGAAACCATACTTCTCTAATGAGGATGAAGTCTGTGCTTTTCAGAGATGGCATGAAGGATGTTTTTTTAAGTTTGGGGTGAACATGTCAGAGTTTCCTTCAAAAGTCTAGGTATTAGAAGGGGTATTTTAAATGAGGAAAATGAGTTCAAACTGTTACTCAGGGGTGGAAGAGAACTCTGGGCACTAACTCTGGACGACAAGAATTCAGAGTTCTATTGTCAGTCTGGGAATCATCTCTGGACGCAACTCTGAGTCAGAGGAATTAAGAGTTGTCTTATTAATGTAGGAAGCATCTATGAGTATAACTCTGAGTTAGGAGAATTCTGACTCCCTTATAACTCCGAAATATAACTCTAAACTTTAACTCCAAAGACGAGTTTTGAGATGTATTCTAAGACTGTCAAATAAAGTAAGGCAGTAAGTCTGGAACAAAACAATTCAGATTTATGTTCAAAATCTTAGAAATAACCAATATCTAACTCTAGGAAGTAAGACTTACATGCCTAACTCGTTCTTGTTTGAAATAGGACTTATAAGTCTCTGCGTTCGATATATATAAGGTAACTCTGGAACACACACATTCAGACTTGACTAATGAGGATAGAATTTAGGTATGAAACATGAAGTTCAACAGTGTTTGCAGCTCTGAATTATTTGCCATAGGGAACCTGACTTGTCCAATGAGGATGAAGTCTGTGCTTTTCAGAGTTGACATGGATGATGTCATATTGGTGCAGGGTGAAGGTGTTAGAGTTTCCTTCAAACTTTGTGTATAAGAGTCGTGACTCTAGACTTCAACTCCGAAGAGGAGTTCAAAGATGTATCTAACATTGTCTAATAAAGTAAGGCAGTAAGTTTGGAACAAAACAATTCATATTTATGTTGGAAATCATAGAAATAACCAATATCTAACTCTGGGAAGTAAGACTTACGTGCCTGACTCGTTCTCGTTTGAAATAGGATTTATAAGTATGTGCATGTGATATCTATAAGGTAACTCTGGAACACACACATTCAAACTTGATTAATGAGGATGGAATTTAGATATGAAGCACAAAGTCCAAAAGTGTCTATAACTTTGAATTGTTCGCCACAGGGAACTAGACTTGTCCAATGAGGATGAAGTATGTGCTTCTCAGAGTTGACATGGATGATGTCATATTGGTGTGGGGTGAATGTGTTAGAGTTTCCTTCAAACTATGTGTGTTAGAGTCGTGACTTTGGACTTCAACTCTGGAGAGGAGTCCAGAGACGAATACTAAGGTGGCGTTTGGTTCGCAGATTATGAAGGAATCTGATGGAATTGAAATGTTGAATTCCATTGACCAAATTTCATTCCCTCGTTTGGTTCATTCTTTTTCATGAAAGGAATCTTCAAAATTCTACTAAATCCACAAATAAAGGAATTTAACAATCCTTAGCAACTACATGGTATTTTGATGGAATGGAATCTCTATCTTCATTATACCAAATATGCCCTTAACCTAATATACTCTAATCTCATAAAACTCAATATGACCATTGTCGACCACCTCTTGACCACTATTGATCTGAACCACCGCCGACCACCACCACTGACCACCATCAATCTGAACCACCACCGATCTGAACCACCGCCGACCACCACCACCGACTACTACCAATTTGAACCACCGACTACCACCTATCTGAACCACCGCCGACCATCACCATCGACTACCACCTATCTGAACCACCATCGATCTGAGCCACCACTGATCTGATTCACCGTCAATCTGAACCACTACCGATAACCGTCATCTGAACCACCATGGACCACCACCAATTTGAACCACTACTGACCACTACCACCGACTACCACCGATCTGAACCATCGTCGACCACCACCGACTACTACCGATCTGAACCACCGTTGACCACCACCACCATTGACTACAATCGATCTGAACCATCGTCGACCACCATCATCGACTACCACCGATCTAATTCACCGTCAATCTAAACCACCTCTGATAACCGCCATCTGAACCACCATGGACCACCACCGATATGAAGAAATGTCGACCATCGCCATCTGAACCACCAGGGACCACCATCGATCTGAACCACCACCAACTACTACTGATCTGAAGCATCGTCAATCTAAACCACCACCAACTACTACTGATCTGAAGTATCGTCAATCTAAACCACCATTGACCATCACTAATATGATCTATTGACAATCTGAACCACATCTGACCGTCGTCACCTGAACCATAACGGACCATAATTGATCTATATCACTGCCAACCACCAACGACTACCATCGATCTGAATCACCGTCGGACACCACCGACCACCACCGATTTGAACAACCACTGCCGCCATCACCTATCTGAACCACCGCTGACCACCTCCATTTGAACCATTATGGACCACCATCGATCTGAACTACTAAGGACCACCACCATCTGAATGACTGTGGATCACCACTGATCTGAACCACCGTCGACCACCGTTGATTTAGTAATGTTGTTTGGCTTATGATTATATTCGAGTTGTGTATTTTATATTGTTTTACATATTAAATAATTATTTTATTAAAGTATTTTTAGTTTTAAAAACAATTAAAATTTTCAAAAAAGGGCATTTTGGTCATTTACCAATATTTTATTCCAATTTTAAAGATACATTCTGTAAACCAAACAGACAGATTTCAATTTCTTAACAGATTCCATTCCAATGTCTGTCAACCAAACAGGTGGTCAAACCTGACAACATTCCATTTCAATTGTTTCAAAGTCAAATTCCTTTAACAAATTCCATTCCATCCAAAAACATTCTCCGAACCAAATGCCACCTAAGTCTGTCAAATAAACTATAACAGGAAGTATGGAACAGAACAACACAAAGTTATCTTCGAAGTCTTAGAAATACGTTAAGAGTTCTAAGTCTGATGATTAAATCAGACTTTGGGCCTATGTCTAGAATAGAACTCTGAAATGGTTGAAATGAAACTTGTGTTATGAAAATGAGGCATGTCCTAACCAAGAAGTAAGAGTTCTTTTGGTTGGCTGTTAAAAATCAGAACTGCATTTCTGATCATCCACGATCTAGACTTACTATAAGACTCTGTATTCGAACCCACAAGTCGAAACTGAATTTTTAGCAATAAAAAATGAACTTTGAATTTTGAAGACATAACTCCGAATAAGAGGAGTTCAGAGTTGTCTTCTTAGTGTAGGAAGTGTCTATGAGCATAACTCTGCCTCATGAGAATTTGGACTTTATGCAACTAAAAGACGTAACTCTAAACTCCAACTTTGAACATACGTTCAGAGATATAATCCAAATCTGTCAAATAGATTACAGAACTCTGGAACCGGTCAATTTAGAGTTAGATTGGAAGTCTGAGAATTGAGACTTACAAGCCTTACTCCTGATCGGCTGAAATACACCTGCCAGAGGTAGAAGTATGGAAGCACATGACCAGACTTGATATACAACCATGGGAAATAAGATTTATAAGTCTGTGGATTCGAGAATTCAAAGTGTTATTGTCAGGTTGGGAAGTATCTCTGGACTAAATCCTGACTAAGAGGAATTCATAGTTATCCTATTAGTGTAATAAGGACCTGCCAGCATAAATCTGAAACATGAGAAATCAGACTTGGTATACCTCAGAGTCGTAACTCTGGACTTCAACTCCAAAAAGGAGTTCAGAGATGTATTCTAACCCTGTCAACTAAACTATAGCAGTAACTCTGGAACAGAATAATTCAGAGTTATCTTGGAAGTTTTGGAAATACGTTCAGAGTTCTACGGCTGATTATTAAATAAGCCTTTGGGTCTATGTCTGGAATATATCTCTTAGCTGGATGGACTCTAAAGTCTATTTCCCATACTTAGGAGAGAAGTTTGAAGTTTTATTTTCAGACTTAGAGGTCTGAAATGTGAAGTCTTCTACAATTCTGAAGAGTATAAGCATCAGAAGTCATTCTTCAGAGTTAGCTCACCCCAACTCTAAAATCTTCTTTCCCAGACAAAACTTACCTGAACTCTGCATTCTGAACTCTGTAATCTTCTTCTCTATACTTAGAAGTCCGGACTCTGAAGTCTTTCTATCAGACTTCGAAGAAAAGTCTGAAGTCCTTTTTGTAGACTTGGAGGTCTGAACTAACCAATAACTAAGAGTTCTTTTCCAGACTTGGTAAATATCTAAACTGCAGTTCTGACAATCTAGGATAAGGACTTCCTACATAACTCTGTATTCAGACCCACAAGTCTGAAGAACATTTCAGAGTTGTAAAAGGAACTCTGAATTTCCCAGACATTTACACTTGTAAATTTTCTCGTTCGAAATTTACCTAACCCGATTCATTACCACGTGTTGATATATGATTGGACCAATTATTAACACATCTCGTAAATTCAATTAAACAGTTTTAAAAAACATGACGGTGTTTAATTTGCACGCTTAATGATTCGATTAACTACTCTACACTTCCACATGTCACTCTACAAACAAACCTTTCGGGTTTTTTGTTTAAACTGAAGACTATATATACTCTATATATGTCAATCGTCATCACTCCCGCCTTCATTTTCCTCATACGAACTTTCCTCTAGCAATCACAGAATACCAAAGCAAACCATCAATGGCTAACTCACAGTTGAACGTCCAGAAACAATCCACATGACCAAAACCTGCTTCGAACCCTCCTCCTCCTCTGATTCTGACAATGAGGTCAACCAGGGTTGTTGATCCCAGATCTCTCAATATAACACGAAGATTTATGTTATGGAACCTAAATCTATCGTATGAATGAAGAATAATGAAGAACAACTTATAAAATATTCAGAAGAATATGAAGCTTCAAATGATTTCACTATAATAACTTTAACGAGAAGGAATGAATAATTTACAAGACATATGAAAGCTATTTATACTAGCAATCTAGTATAAGAGATAACAATATAGAGAAAAGATATCTATGAGATATATCTATCTAGAATTTAGAAGTTATCTCTAACTACCTTGTGTAACCGCATTTCAGCTGTCGATGAGTCATCTCCAGCTGTCTTCTAGGTAGTATGTTAAACCAGGAGTCTTTACGTTTCTGCTTTACTTGGATATCTCTGATTGATCACTTGATGAATCTGCTAAGTGCTATTAACCAGAGGGGTGATGGAGATGCTTTGTTCATCGCACCTATGGACCATTCATCGCATCTCTGGTTCGCCTTGAGCACTTAGATCTTTTCAAGCTCTTCTTCCATCGATCCTCTGGACTTCCATACTTGTACATTTTTCATTACTTTTACAATAAGAATTATGGGGTCTAACACTCTCCCCCTAAGTAATGAAAAATAAACAATAGCTAATCTATGAAACATAAATGATTTGTAATGAACAAAGACTAAGCTAGTAGAAACATCCTTTTACAAAAAGTTTTCATTTTCTGAAAATTGGATTGTTTCATACAATACAGAAGTAAATAAGGGTAAAGAAAATTTTACATCTCAATCATGGTATCTATTGTATATTCTCCAGAAGCGCATCATTAGTCCTCTGTAACGGATGACTGTGGAGATCCCATGAATCAACTCATGTCCCCACTTTATGTCGCTAACCCATGGCGGACAGAGCTAGTAGGTGATGGTAAAGGTACCTCCACATTTCGAACCTCGRGAGAGAAGGACGTCCCTCCTTCCTTGGCACATGCTCTCTGCCCAATCTCTCTCGTATAACCTTTTGAAACCTATCAAGTGTATCTGTCGAGTACTTGAAGGCCTCAGTCAGTTTGAAGAATTTCTTTGCCTTGTACTCGTTCTTGAAGACCAAGATAAGTTCTGGTTGAGTTAAGACTGAAGCAGAGCCCGTCTTCTGCAGTCCAGGAAAGTCTTCATTTGGAGTCATGCATGATAGTTTGTTGATGTCAAGTTCCAGAGCTATTTGGAAATCATTCTTTGCTCTGAACTTTACAAGTGTCCCCATTGCCTCTACGATCACTAGTTGCGCCATCACGTACCATCTCCCATGATCCTGACGCTGAGTTGTGTGGCCATATAAGTCCATCAAGTCCCATGGATTTGAGATTGATGAGATCATTGTCATTGAAGACGCATATCATCCCATGTGCACGTTCCATAGTATACTCGATGTACTTGATGGCTTTATTCGTGAATGTTCGCATCTTAATATCGTAGACCATTTTGATTCCATCATTTGAGAAGACGGCTTGTGACGGTTGTGCCGCCTGTCTCACGAATCTGTGCCGAAGCAAGTCCATGGATTCAGGTAATAGGTTGGGAGGATTGAGAACTATTTGCTCGTTGCGATCATGGTAGAGATATTGATGGATGTTCTCCATCAAGACAGGTTCTCTTGACGGCACCTCTGTACGTCTTCTTAGGATCTCCATCTATGTTATGACTTCCTGCACTTGATCAATAGATGAAGGTTGCCTAGAGAAGGAGGGAATATCTGCAAGCACTGTTTGGGTAGGTTGGCTAATGGGAGGTTCTGGTTGGCTAAGGGTAGCTGGGGTGATAGTGCCTGCAGTTGGATGAGATGATGAAGCAGCAAAAATGACAAAGGGAACCTGTAAATTCTGTACATTATGTACATCATCAAAGAGCTGAGCCTCTGGTTCCCTCGCTTTTGTTCCAGCTGTTGGTTGTGGAGTTGGCTCTTGGACTGGTGAAGTTGGTGCTGCTGCTGTTTCCATTGGGGCGCTAGTCGGATTCTCCCCCTCATGAGGACCGAGACCATGGTCATCTTGGTCTGGGTCATCATGCCTTGGCCTTTTGAGAGGCCGACTAGTGAAGCATGAGGCATGACTCCTCTTTTTCTTTAATCGTAGCGATTCAACATACTGCTTGGCCATTTCTCTCCTATGGGCTTTTTCCATTGTTTGGAGGAGAGAGTTGGTTCGCTCTTGCTGTTTAGCGAGACTCCTCTTTAGGGAATTTATGGGCTCAACGGCTCTGGAAGAAAACCTGGCACTGATCTTGTTTAAGTTCGAGACCAATGCCTTGGTGAGAAAGCGTAGGTCATAGCGAGTGACCATGTCTTGAGGGGTGGAGGTGGAGATGGAGGTAGTGGGTGGGATGATGATGGAGGATATAAGGGTTCATACCTCTACAACAAATGAGGTAAATGCTTCATTTGGGGTGGGTGCTATAGAGGTAGGGGCTGTTTGTGGTATAATGGATAGTATGGTGGTGGGTAGAGAGGCGATAGGATTGGCGATGGTTGAAAATTGGGTAGAAAAGGTGGCGATGGATGCATCGGTGGCGGTTATTTGGGCTGAGAGGGCAGCAAGGGATGCATCTATGGAGTCATGTCTTGTGACCATCATGTTGTGATGATAGTTATGTTGGTGGATCACCAGTCGCTGGAAAGATTAGATCCTTGTGGTGTTATCTCTTGATTGAGTCTCAAGGGATGCGATGGATTTTTGAATTGATGTAAGGTCATGGGTTGGGGTGGATTCAACAATTCTTGCTATGCCGAGTTTAAGGTCATCCAAGGATCGCTGAATAGAGTCAGCAAAGGCCTGGAACTCGGCCTTTGTGACCAACTCAGCATTTGGGGTAACCCCTACAACAACGGATGCTGTAGGTTGGGCCTCTGTTCCTGAGGCGCCTCCATCGCTGCCTTAGGGAGAGGGAGCAAGGGATGACTTCCATCTCATCCTTGATAGCCCTCTAGTGAGGAACTATCTCGAGATGTTGCAGCATGTGCTTCATCCTCATCGGATTCAGAGTCCGGTGAAGAGAAGTATGTGTGTTTCCCCGTCGATAGACCAAGTATCGAGGGGGTGCGTGCATGAATGGGAGATCGCTCTGAACGATCGATGAGAATTTCAAAGTCAAAAGCAACGAATGCTTCTGTCTCTGTGTGGGTAGAGTTGGGCCCTGAGAAGAAGGGGCCCTTATTTCTTCATCACCCCTCTATTGGGAGAGAGGCGATGGATGATGGGGTTCCTCGGTTACATCATCTCCAGAGAACCGAAGAGTGTCCTCTAGATGGCTGGCTTGGGTTGGGATCGGACTGGGCGGTCCTTGTTCAATATCCCTTTGGCCTTGGACGCTAGGGATAATAGTTGTGATAGCCAGGGGAGTTGGTTGGGGAGATGGAACAGAGGTTTTCATAGGGCCGGGGGAGGTAGGAGGATTGCCATCATAATCAGATTCGTCATATGATGAAGTTCTCTCACCTAGTTAGGTCGATGCCATGCAAGAAGAGCTCCAACAATTCGAAAGAAACAAGGTATGGACTCTTGTTCCTTTACCAAAGGATAAAATTGTTATTGGTACTAAGTGGGTTTTCAGGAACAAGAAGGATGAGGATGGTATAGTAGTCAGAAACAAAGCCAGGCTCGTTGCCAAAGGCTACTGCCAGAAAGAAGGCATAGACTATGACGAGACCTTTGCACCAGTTGCAAGGCTAGAAGCTATACGCTTATTCCTAGCCTTCTCTACACATAAAGAATTCCAAGTCTATCAAATGAACGTTAAGTCCGCCTTTCTGAATGGCAAGCTAAAGGAGGAAGTCTATGTACAGAACCTCCGGAGTTTGAAAGTTCCATAAACCCAGAGTATGTCTACTTCTTAGACAAATCTCTGTATGGACTCAAACAAGCTCCAAGAGCTTGGTATAGACGTCTTTCATCCTTTGTTTTATTTAATGGTTTAGAAAAAGGTAAAATCGATACCACGTTGTTCATAAAGAGGCATAAAGGTGAGATGCTTCTAGTCCAGATATACGTGGAAGACATCATATTTGGTTTAACGAACCAGAGGCATTGTGATAAGTTCTCTGCATTAATAAATAGTGAGTTTGAAATGAGCATGATGAGAGAATTAAGTTCTTCTTCAGGCTACAAGTAAAACAAATGGAAGATGGTATCTTTATTAGCCAAGCTAAGTATGTCTCTGACATATTAAAGAAGTACCACTTCACAACTCTTCCACCATGAGAATACCAATCCCAACGGGGACTAAGCTTGACACATATCCATCTGGAAAATCGGTGGACGTCAAGACTTACCGTGGAATGATTGGATCACTGTTGTACCTTACGGCTAGTCGACCAGATATAAGGTTTGCCACTTGTCTTTGTGCTAGGTACCAAGCAAATCCTAAGGAATCTCATCTTTCTGCTGTCAAAAGAATCTTTCGATACCTAAAGGGGACTCAATTTTTGGGTATCTAGTATGCTAAGCATTCTAGATTTGATCTTATCGAGTATACAGATTCTGATCATGCAGGGTGCAAACTCGATCGAAACAGTACATTCGGAGGCTGTCAACTGCTTGGTAACAAGCTCATCAGTTGGACATCCAAGAAGCAGAACTGCGTATCTACTTCTACTGTGGAAGCAGAGTATGTAGCTGCAGCGAGATGTTGTTCTCAAGTAATTTGGATGAAGACTCAACTCAAAGATTACGATATTGAGTTTGATAAGATTCCCATCCTATGTGACTCTGAAAGCACAAAATCCATCACGGCCAATCCAGTACAACACGCTAAGACAAAGCACATCGATGTTCGATACCATTTCATTAAAGACCATGTAGAGAAAGATACGTTCAAAATGTTTTTTGTCAGTACAGATCACCAACTTGGAGATATATTCATGAAGGCACTCGATGAAAAGAGGTTCAATTTCTTGGTCAGCAAGTTGGGTATGCTCAATATTCAATAATAAGTTAGAGCCTTTGTATGTACTATACAGAGCCTCTACTTCCTCCTTGAGCATTTCTCTGTTTGATTTTTTTTAAGTCCATAAGATAGAGCCTTTGCATACACTAAGTAGACTCTCTTTCTTGAGTCTATTATCTCGCTATCATATAGAGCCTCTATATATACTATACAGAGTCTCTATACCTTGTTCTATCGCTAGTACACTTCTTATAATATTTGATTCAAGCATAGTTCAAAGGAGAGAAGCACAGACAACCCAATTCAAGGGGGAGCATCAGATCGTCAACCATACAGAGCCTCTGTATGTACTATACAGAGCGTCTGTCTCATCAAATTTTCAAATTTAAAGACAGAATTTCTGTATAGTCCAACCATGAGCCTCTGTATATACTATAAAGAGCTACTGTCTCCAGAACCTTGACTTCTTGAATCTAGCACTCTTGAGAACTCTAGCTTCGGACGCAGAGTGTCTGTGTGTACTATACAGATGCTCTGACCCAAGGAACTTAGTATCTCAATATGACAACTGCTTGTCTTCTTGAACAATCAAGTTTCTGGTATAGAGCTTCTGTATATACTATGGAAAGCCTATGTCTCAAGATATTAGGTCTTTTCTTCATCTATGACCCAGAGTATATTTCTTCTTTCTTCTAAGTGTTATATTCAACACAGAGGTATTTTTTTTTACTCTTAACAAACACTCTAAATAAAGTAAGTGGGACTCATAGCCTGTCAAGCCACGTGGCTTCTCCTCACAGGCTCTGCAAAGAAAACTCTTCGGTTTTTGACACTGCGGGAGGATAATTACTCGAGTACTCTAAAGAAAATCCCTTATTTAAAGGAGTAATTTGTTAATGAACGCCTAAAAACCAATCATATGATGATTGTAACTTTGAGTTTTGTTTCATGAAATTAATAAATATAAAGGCATTGCCCATTTTATTATGTCTATATTATATTCTATGTTTTAATTATTCATAATAAATAACCTTAGAATAATGTATTCTAAATGTCCCTAGTTAAATATTATTTTGGGTTTAAGGTTGAAGTAATATGATAATGACTAGCATATGTAGGGATTCATATAGAGATATCGAATCTGCATATGGGTACAAAATGGAGACTTTGTGTATCGGACGTGACTCGTTATGAGAACACTTCATTGGATTTCATGTGAGTGTCATAAGTGTTTCTCATATGGTCAATGTACATGTAATTCTTTGACTTGAGAACATGGAGTTTGTTATGTGTAAGTAATGTATTTTGACATTTATTCTAATCATTTCGTAACTGGGTGACAGAATGATAGTTGGGTATGTTGCATATCACATGATAGAATTAACATATATCGAGATAGGATTTGTCTCTCCTTTGTGAGGGGAGTGATGTCTCTGGGCCCCTTGATAATTATATACTAAAGAAATGCATGCATGCTTAGATAATTGATATGATATCATTATCTATTTTTTATTAGTATGTTAGGGAATCAAGAAACTAGAGATTGGACATAACAAGAATGAATCATTTAATGTCTCGTGTTCAACCTGGACATCAAGGACAAAAGAATTAAATATGTAAAACTAAAATTGACTACAAACCGATAATTTGTTGTATCACCAATTCTCGTCATTTGGGTAACGATGATGTATTGCTAGATATCGCTCATCGTTTATAACTATAAATATGAGATTTATATTTATTACCAACATGTTGAGAACCCATTGGGTCACACGCTTTGAATATATCGAATAAGAGGTTTCAATAATTAAAATGTTTAATTATCATATCTGATTTGTATCGATTTAATCTGATTAAATAAAATCAGATATTATTTATGTTGGACATAAATAAAGATGACTAGGGACGGGCTTTTGATAAGTGTTAATTTATTAACCTTATTACATCATTTTCTTAACCATTTTCCCTTGTTTTATTTGCCCATTAGTGTCTTAATAGAGTCTTTTTATAGATTTTTCATATATTAGTAGTAATATAGTATATCTAATGTTAATTCCCTATTTTTACAGGTTTTTGATGATTTTTGAGCTCAGTCCTACGGCAGTCCTACAGGACCAGGAGTGGCAAGGTCCTATAGTACCTGTCCGAGAGCTGAAATTCTGCTTGGGCCGTGAAGAAAAATGGACTGATCCATAGAGGAGGCGTGGTCAACGACCTTGGGCCCGGTCAAAGCCCAGTTTTGAAGAAGCTTTTGTCTTATTAGTTGGCACCCACTATGTGATCTTCCTTAGCCTATATAAACAAGCCTTAAACCTTGTTTTGAAGACACTTTTTCATACTTTCTTTCATTTAACACTTGTGATATTAGTGATAATTGATCTCTAGAATATTGCTTTCGGTTCCAAGTTTCGGTTTTCTTTGTTTGTCTTTTCAAGAACCAACTTTTGTAGTTGTGATTTCATTCTCAAGTTTTAATTTAAGTACTCGTATTTAATCTTCATCTCATTTCTGTTCCAAGTTACGTTACGTTTTCTTATCTTTTACAAGTTACGAATTAGTCGATCGTTGTTGCTTTACATCGGATCTCATCCTTTGTGGCTCACGACTAATTTACGTAGACTAAATAATCAGTTTTTACGAGTTTGCAAGCAACCTTTTAGTCTTTGTAACGAAACTTGTTTTGCATGTTTCATTACTTGACTTGCAAGTTTTCTTCAAAAGCAACCCCAATTTTCAAGGTTTTCATATGTCATTTCCTCATCTCATCAAAGTACTACTTGTCATACATCAAATACCTTCCTTTCATTATTATTAGATTAATATTAATTAATATTATTTAGTTATTAATAATTTATATTTCAGTATTTATATTTCAGTCTTTATATTTCAACATTTATACTTCAGCATTTATATTTCAGCATTTATATTTCAGTCATATATATTTCAGTCTTTATATTTCAGTCATTTATATTTCAGTCTTTATATTTCAGTCATTTATATTTCAGTCTTTTACATTTCAGTCCTTTACATTTCAGTCTTTACTTTACTGCAATTTACATTTCTGTCATTTAATTTCCAGCAATTTACTTTCAGTCATTTATATTTCTGTTATTTAATTTCCAGTACTTTAAATTCCAGTATTTCCATTTCCTGTAATTTACTTTATGTAATTTACTTTCTGCAATTTATTTTTCCGTCTTAGTTATTTATTTTTCAGTCCTTACATCCTTCGAGAGAAGAAACCGAGCGATGATGGGCTAACGCCTTAGCTTGGGGTGTAACGGGAAATTAAGACCAAAGCCGATGTGAAAGTGCAAAGGTGTCTTATTAGCATTATATTCTACTATTTATTTCAGGTGCTTAATATTTCATTTGATGATTACATTGAAATTAATTGACAACTAATTTTGTGTATATAAAAATGTATTGACTTTCAAAACTTGAGGTAATAGGAGAAGGCTATAAATAGCTTTAGTGTCTGACAAATGCTATACTCCTACAGTGTAGGATGGTAACACCGTGTTGTGCTAGGATTCACGACGTCTAACATAAATGATATCGTATCGATAGCACGTTGACMGGTDTDTGCTCTTGGGAGGCCGTCTGACCCGATAGTTGATACTGTCATAGTTATATAAAATCATTTATTGATTTTAGATAATTATGATAGGAATGCTATGTCACCTTTTACTGAATCATTTGTTTAATGTCTTAATCAAATGTTGCACCATGTGCTTCTTCTTAAGACTGATATTTTTCTTAGTTGTTAATCAAACCTCCCAAGTTTAGATAAATCAAATCCCTCGTTTCGCCATCTGAAATTAATTTTTATAAACTGGACTTTTGAATTAACTTTACAAGCTATCTCTATGGGAACGATATCTGGTATTTTACCATTATTACTTGTTACGAGACGACAGTAGTTCGAGGTGTATACTTCTATTTTTGTGTTGAAATCTAAGGTTGAATAAACCGATGAGCAAGTTTTTGGCGCCGCTGCCGGGGATAGCACGTTAAAGTTTTTTTTAAAGTAAAGTTCGTAAAAGCTAATTTTTCTACCATCTGTTACTATTATGGAGAACATCATACATATTGCAGATTCTCGGGATAGAGGAATCATGGACTATGCTATTCCTGTTTTTAGTCAATTAAATTCAGGAACACTAAGGCCACAAATTAAGGCAACTCACTTTGAGCTCACACCTGTCATGTTTCAGATGTTGCAGACTAATGGCCAGTTCAGTGGTTTGCCATCTGAAGACCCTCATTTACACTTAAAATCTTTAATAGAAATAACTTATTGTTTTCTTATCCCTGGAGTGTCTGATGATGCCTTAAGGTTGAAGTTATTTCCATTTTCTCTTAGGGATAGAGCAAAGTTATGGTTTAACTCTTTACAACCAAATTCCATAATCTCTTGGGATGACCTTGTAAAGAAATTTTTTAGAAAATATTTTCCTCCCAACAGGAACGCTGAATCCAGAAATGAAATATGTTTGTTTAGACAAATGGATAATGAAGCAATACCTGATGCTTGGGAAAGGTACAAAGAGTTGTTGAGAAAATGCCCTTACCATGGCATTCCTTACTGTATCCAGCTAGAGACGTTTTACAATGGTTTAACAACTGTTGCTAAACAAATGCTTGATGCCACTGCAGGAGGAGCTTTCACAACTTGTACTTATAATGATGGGTATGACATGCTTGAGAAAATTTCAAATAATAATGGATATTGGGCTRATCCACATGCATTAATACAWAATAATACAKTTGGGATACATGAAACAGACGCATATAATGTATTAACAACACAACTCACATCTATAACTGACATGATTAAGAATATGAATGTTAGCCCAGATGTGCGAATTGTTGATGCAACATCATATCCTACTGTCAATTCTATAGCATGTATGTTATGTGGAGGAGGTCATCCATTTGATCAATATGCATCTAACCCAGAGTCAGTTAATTTTTTTGAAAATCAAAACAGGGGTTGTTCTGATTTACAAGCTTATAATGCAGGGTGGCAACAACAGCCAAATTTTTTCTGGAATGCTCGAACCTTGAATGAACCTGTTGGTTTTCAACAACATCAAAGTGATTCCTACAATCACCAACCCAACTTTTACYRGCAACMCCCTACCCAGCCGATTTTCAACCAGCAAACAAGTTTTCAACAACAAAGTCATCTACCCTCTTTCCAAGATACAGCACATCAGTTTGTTGATTCATCTACTTCCTTGGAAGCAATGATGAAAGGGTTCATAACCCAAACTCAGGCTTCAATCAGAAACCTTGAAAAACAGGTTGGACAAGTAGCTTTGGAAATGAGACAAAGACCGATAGGCTTTTTACCTAGTGATAYRRAKACACCTCAGAGAGAAGGAAAAGAGCAGGTCAAGGTTGTGACATTGAGGAGTAATAAGACTTTAATAGAAAATCCCCAAAAAGAACAAAAAGAACCAAGCAAAGCAGAGACTGAAAAGAAAAGTGTAGTACCAGATTCTGTTACGTCTGTACCACATTTTGTGATTACCATTCCTGTGAACCATTCAGAGAGTATTAGTGAGCCTCAACCCATAGTTAGGCCTATCGATGGTATAGCCATTCAAGAAAGGTCAGAATTTCCATTGTTATTTCCTGATAAGCCCAAGACAATCCAGACTCCCAAAGAAAGTGTTGTAGTGGATGTTTCATAATCTAGTGACAGTCCCATAATAAATGACCAGACCAGTCCTATAATCCTTGGTAGAACTGAATCAGAACCCATTGAGAAACCAATTTTGAAACCCATTCCAGCACCAACTCTTCAAAAGACTACTTCTCCTACTG
>NW_020200677.1:34711-36835 GCF_001531365.2 Cynara cardunculus var. scolymus | reverse complement strand
AAAAATAGAATAAATGATGAATTCGTTGTATAAATGTTTGAACTTGATACCATAGCCACAATAATCCAAAGTTACACATTATTTGTCTTAAATTGAGCCTCTAGAACTAGCCAACCATTTCTAAAGCTTGAACTTGATTCAATTGGGCTTTCATTTTAAATTTGGCCAATTTGTAGCCTTGTTACACTCACAATGAGGACAATGTTTCCCTTAAATTTGGGGGAGGGTCCTAAAAGTACCAAACACTTTATAAAGTTCATGATATATATGCATTAAGACCAAAAGACAAACAAAAGAACATAGTTCCATGTCTTGTGCATACAATAGAGTGTCAAAGTACACCAAAATGTTTGAAAAGGACCATAGTGTCCAAAATACCTCAATATGAGATGCATAGTAGTAAAATTGTGCTATGGAGTGAAAAAAGTGAGATGAGGTAAAAGGCATGCATTGAAAAGAAAAAGCCAAATGCAAAACCCAATTCAAAGTCCCAATCTATCTATTGAATCTAGTATAGCAAAAGAAATGTAGGCTAGCTTATGGTTTGGCAATATGAAAGACTTAAGTTTGGGGGAGCTAGGTTTTCGAAGGACTATGAATATCAAGCATCAAGTCAAGAGTATAACACTTTCATTCAAAAAATTTCAAAAATATGCATACTTTGGCTATGGAATGTTTATGCTCAATTTGTTTTAGTTTATTAGAACTTTGAGTCTTTTTATTTGTCATTTTCTGTTGTTTGGGGACAAACAATAATTCAAGTTTGGGGGTGTGATAAGTGTTAATTTATTAACCTTATTACATCATTTTCTTAACCATTTTCCCTTGTTTTATTTGCCCATTAGTGTCTTAATAGAGTCTTTTTATGTATTTTTCATATATTAGTAGTAATATAGTATATCTAATGTTAATTCCCTATTTTACAGGTTTTTGATGATTTTTGAGCCCAGTCCTACGGCAGTCCTACAGGACCATGAGTGGCAAGGTCCTATAGTACCTGTCCGAGAGCTGAAATTCTGCTTGGGCCGTGAAGAAATGGGATGATTCATAGAGGAGGCGTGGTCAACGACCTTGGGCCCGGTCAAAGCCCAGTTTTGAAGAAGCTTTTGTCTTATTAGTTGGCACCCACTATGTGATCTTCCTTAGCCTATATAAACAAGCCTTAAGCCTTGTTTTGAAGACACTTTTTCATACTTTCTTTCATTTAACACTTGTGATATTAGTGATAATTGATCTCTAGAATATTGYTTTCGGTTCCAAGTTTCGGTTTTCTTTGTTTGTCTTTTCAAGAACCAACTTTTGTAGTTGTGATTTCATTCTCAAGTTTTAATTTAAGTACTCGTATTTAATCTTCATCTCATTTATGTTCCAAGTTATGTTACTTTTTTTATCTTTTACAAGTTACGAATTAGTCGATCGTTGTTGCTTTACATCGGATCTCATCCTTTGTGGCTCACGACTAATTTACATAGACTAAATAATCAGTTTTTACGAGTTTCCAAGCAACCTTTTGGTCTTTGTAACGAAACTTGTTTTGCATGTTTCATTACTTGACTTGCAAGTTTTCTTCAAAAGTCAACCCCAATTTCCAAGGTTTTCATATGTCATTTCCTCATCCCATCAAAGTACTACTTGTCATACATCAAGTACCTTCCTTTCATTATTATTAGATTAATATTAATTAATATTATTTAGTTATTAATAATTTATATTTCAGTATTTATATTTCAGTATTTATATTTCAGCATTTATATTTCAGTATTTATATTTCAGCATTTATATTTCAGCATTTATATTTCAGCATTTATATTTGAGTCATTTATATTTCAGTTATTTATATTTCAGTCTTTATATTTCAGTCATTTATATTTCAGTCTTTTATATTTCAGTCATTTACATTTCAGTCTTTACTTTACTGCAATTTACAATACTGTCATTTAATTTCCAGTACTTTAAATTCCAGTATTTCCATTTCCTGTAATTTACTTTTTGTAATTTACCTTATGCAATTTACTTTTCTGTCTTAGGTATTTATTTTTCAGTCCTTACATCCTTCGAGAGAAGAAACCGAGCAATGATGGGCTAACGCCTTAGCTTGGGGTGTAACGGGAAATTAAGACCAAA